>NC_080177.1:54690218-54990218 GCF_950295315.1 Erinaceus europaeus | reverse complement strand
CAAGGGGAGAAGTAGTTTGCATTGTTTTCAATTTCAATTTAAATTTGACCTTGGTTTTAATGCCTTCTAGAGTTCACTTTCTGACAGGAATATAAAGCACATCTAGATGTTGTCCCTTTCAAACCTCCTCATAATAAAAGAATCGCCTTATAAATGTGAGCACACACACACCTGTCCATAGTTCCTGAAATAATACATGTTTACACAACCCTCTCCTGAACTATAACAACTCCATTTTCTTATTTCTCTCTGCATATTTTAGATGTCTTTGTTTTCTCAATTCACCCTGGTCACCTCCTGTGTTCCAGACTGCAGACAGTTAGCTAGCAGCACTGTGGTCAAAAGCAGTAGCCCCTGGGTGAAGGAGACCACTAGGAAGGAGGGTGCCCAGCTGATGTGAAGATCACCTAGGAGACCATGGCCATTCACAAGCAGGAGAGGGTGTGGAGTTAACATCACCTGAACAGAATCAGTGACTTGTCCGCAAGTCAACCTGCACACAATTGATACAAACAAGGAGAGAGGGATGAAAGAGCGAAAGCCTGTAGTAGAGGGATTTCTGAGTTCAAGGCAGAGCCTTCCCCATCCTACTTTCCCCCTGAGTCTCCTGGAATGTACTTTCATTTGCCCTTGTTCTTAATCAACATTTTCCCCTCAAGTACTGACTTAAATAAACTGCTGATAAAGTCTACTGCTTAAACTTCCTCTTTTTAGACAAACAAGAACTGAATGGGCTTTTTAGAGATCTTTCCCAGCCCCACCGTCATGCTTCACCACTGCCTGTACCTCTTAGTTCAGATTAGAGAGGAAAAAAGTGTTTCATAGTCTGGTAGTCCTTAGATCAAGTCTTTCTATCAGATATAACCCCTCTTACCCCTGCCCTATTAATTTTGTGAACTGTGCATGAAACACACATGTCTGTTCAGGGTTATTCCTTGGGGGGGGGGGGTTGTGTGAGAGTGGTCAAGTTCACAAGTGAGGGGGACAGAAGAGTCCCTGGCTTTCTAGCTCTAAGTTTCTATTTCTTATGAAGTCCTGCTCTACTCTCTGTACTCAAGTATCTATCGCTATCTATCTATCTATCTATCTATCATCTATCAATCTATCTACTTTTTTTTATTCCTGAAAATTAAACCTGGATTCTTACACATGTGCATTGCCTTACTACTGAGCCATCACCCTAGTACAACTACATTCTACTTATAAAATGAGAGACAGAGGGCCAGTGAGAGCAATAGTCAGAGAGGAAAATAGTAGAGGTTAAAATATTGGGGCTGGGAGGCGGAGCTACGAGCAGCAGATCGCTTTCTCTCCTCTCCTCTCCTCTCCCGGATCAACTAGGAATACCAAAGGAGACCACCCGGACCGAAACAAGACAGGACTAGAATGACCACAGAAACCCAGTAAATCACCCGTGAGTACAAACACGCGTGGCTGGTGACAGAGAGGAGAGAGGGGCCTAAGGAGAGATTAAGTGACTGCTAACAGTTCGGCAGTTTGTCAGTGGAGACACCACCTCCAGTCTGCTCCATCAACAAGGGGACAGCTGAAGGGAGGAAAGGACTCCCCAGAGACTCACCAAGTACAACCCTGAGTCTCCATTGCTACTACCCTCAGAATCTGGAGCAGCAACAGGGAGGGACACCAGGGCACAGAGATCTAACCGGGAAACTCAGGAGAAGACCTATACCTCGGTGGCATAGCTGAAGGGCTGTGAAAGTCTCTTTGCATAACCACTGGATTATCTCTGCCACACCCTGCTTTATCTCTTGGTCAGGAGTCATTGATTAAGCCAAGAAGCCTATTGATAGTTTAAAAGCCCTCAGGCTACCATAGCCTACAGGGGAAAAAAAAAAAAAAAGGCTTTTACACCACTGAACTCCAACTCAGGGATTGAAAAACCTCTTAACTTATATAAAATGGTTAAAACAACAAGAAAAAATAATGGAGACTCGAACCAGGACAAGAGTCCAGCTAAAAGTCCTCCAGAGGGCAAAGCACAAAACAACGAGTTCAACATCCAAACATTAGCTAAGGAAATAATAACAGGAGTGAGTAAAGAATTTGAAAAATTGTAATCAGAACTGCAGGAACAACAAATGAAAATATGGAAGAAAATTCTAATAATCTCATGGTTATTAGAGAGCTGAAAGCTGAAATTGCTGAGCTAAGAAGGCAACTAGCTGAACAAGCTAAAACAGTATCAGAGCAGGGCAACAAAATAGATGAACTCCAGAAAGCAGTAGAGGGCAGAGAGAATAGAATCAATGAGGCTGAAGACAGAATTAGCAAGATTGAGGATGAATTAGAGACAACTAAAGAAGAAGTAAGAGACCTCAAAAAGAGATTAAGAGATGCTGAAAACAACAACAGAGTCCTATGGGATGACTTCAAAAGAAACAATATACGCATTATTGGCTTACCAGAGGAAGAAAGAGAAGGGGAGGAAGAAAGCGTTCTCCAGGCCATAATAGCTGAAAATTTCTCTAGTCTAGACAACACCAAAGACATAAAGATTCAAGAAGCCCAGAGGGTCCCAAACAGAATTAACCCAGACCTAAAGACACGAAGACATGTCATACTTAGATTGGAAAGGAATAAGGATAAAGAAAGGATCCTCAAGGCTGCAAGAGAAAAACAAAGAGTCACCTACAAAGGAAAACCCATAAGATTAGCAGCAGACTTCTCCATACAAACACTACAGGCCAGAAGAGAATGGCAAGATATCTATCGAGTGCTCAATGAGAAAGGCTTTCAGCCAAAAATACTATATCCTGCTAGACTGTCATTCAGACTAGATGGAAGCATCAAAACCTTCTCAGACAAGCAACAGTTGACCATCACCAAGCCTGCCTTGAAAGAAGTTCTGAAAGGTTTCCTATAAACAACCAGACCACCACAAATAGAACATATATCAAAACACTCTAAAACTCTACAAGAATGGCGTTAAAATATCTTCAATCTTTGATATCAATAAATGTGAATGGCCTGAATTCACCTATTAAAAGACACAGAGTAGGAAGATGGATCAGAAAACACAACCCAACAATATGTTGTCTACAGGAAACTCACCTAACGCAACAAGACAAACACAGACTTAAAGTGAAAGGATGGAAAACTATCATTCAAGCCAATGGCCCACAAAAAAGGGCAGGAACAGCTATTCTCATATCTGACATGATAGACTTTAAAATAGATAAGATTAAAAAAGATAGGAATGGACACTACTTAATGCTCAGAGGATCAGTCAATCAAGAGGACTTAACAATTATTAATATCTATGCACCCAATGAGAAGCCATCTAAATACATCAAACTTCTACTGAAAGAGCTACAGCAATATATTAACAGTAACACAATCATAGTAGGGGACTTCAACACCCCACTATCTCAACTTGACAGATCATCCAGGAAGAAAATCAGTAAAGACATAAGGGAGCTAAATGAAGAGATAGATAACCTAGAACTATTGGACATTTTCAGAGTCATTCAGAGCAAGTTGTGGTATATATACACAATGGAATACTACTCAGCTGTAAAAAATGGTGACTTCACCGTTTTCAGCCGATCTTGGATGGACCTTGAAAAAATCATGTTGAGTGAAATAAGTCAGAAACAGAAGGATGAATATGGTATGATCTCACTCTCAGGCCGAAGTTGAAAAACAAGATTAGAAAAGAAAACACAAGTCGAACCTGAAATGGAATTGGAGTATTACACCAAAGTAAAAGACTCTGGGGTGGGTGGGTGGATGGGGAGAATACAGGTCCATGAAAAATGAAAAAAAAAAAAAGAAAGGAAAAATGGCAACTAGAGTGGTAGATAACTCTGGTGGGGAAAAACAAAAAATATGTATACATATATTTCATACTTAATTCGTTGAACACTTACCACAAGCTACAAATGATTCTGACAGCTTGGTGTGTATGAATGTATTTAATGCAACTACATTGGGAAGTTGAAAAAAAAAAATATTGGGGCTAAGTGGTAGTGCACATACTTGAGCACACATATTATAGTTCAGAAGGACCCAGGTTTGTGCTCCTGATCCCCACCAGTAGGGGGAAAGGTTTTAGGACTTTGTTAGGAAGTGAACTGCCTGGAATGGAATTAGAGAATACTATGAAAGGAAAGGTCTCACCCGAGTAATGAAGCTGAAGGGTTGACATTCCACACCTGAAGGCTCTGGACACAGTCTGAAGTGAAGCATGCTGGGGTGGTACTTGTTGCATTGATTAGGTTGGGATTGGTGGACGCAATATTGTTTGGTATGAATTGAGAGAAGCATGCAGGAAAGTGCGCCCCACCTTAGAGGTTCCAGGACTGGGGGATATATAGGCTCTATAGCAGAAATGTGAGATTCCTGCTGTCTTAGGGCTCAAGAAGACAATAGGTAGTTATTGTTATAATCACGTTATTTGGTAATTGGATTAACTTTGAAAAATCCCTTTGTTAGGATTTGCTGTATCATACCCAACATCACCATAATTTATGTCCTTTTACATTATTTGTATATAGCTGTGCCACCAGTTGCTTCTGTTCTCTCTGGTCTAGGCTTTTGAGAGAGTCAACATATCAAAGACTCAGCCTATGTATTAAAAAGATTCAGTCTGTGCTTTAAAAAGTTTGAGACATACAATCAGTTTTCCCCCTAATATTAATTAAATAGTGATTTATACGACCACAAATTAATACGAGTGTACATAAACACCATTTCTACCACCAAAAGACTGTGTCCCATCCCACCCAGCCCCCACTCCCCCCACCCCCACTGCCCCGGGAAGCTGAATATCCACCCTTACCCCAGAGTTTTTACTGTGGTGCCCTACTCCAGATTTAGTCAAATCCTACTTTTAGTTTTCCTTTCTGTTCTTCTTTCTCAACTTCTGTTTATGAGTGGGATCATCCCATACTCATCTTTATCTTTCTGATTTAACTCACTTAACATAATTCCTTCTAGCTCTGTCCAAGATGGGTCAGAGAAGGTGGGTTCATTGTTCTTAATAGCTGCATAGTATACCATTGTGTATATATACCACAGCTTTCTCAGCCACTCATCTGTTGTTGGGCACCTGGGTTGCTTCCAGGTTTTAGCTATTACAAATTGTGCTGCTATGAGCATAGGTGTACAAATATCTTTTTGGTTGGGTGCTATGGATTCCTTGGGGTATAGCCCCAAGAGAGGAATTACTGGGTCATATGGAAGGTCCATGTCTAGCCTTATGAGAGTTCTCCAGACTGCTCTCCACAGAGATTAGACCAATTTACATTCCCACCAGCAGTGCAGAAGTGTTCATTTGTCCCCACAGCCTCTCTAGCATTTGTTGCTGCTGTCCTTTTTGATGTATGCCATTCTCACAGGGGTGAGGTGCTATCTCAATGTTGTCTTTGTTTTAATTTCTCTCACAATCAGCAACCTGGAGCAATTTTTCATGTGTTTGTTAGCCTTTTGGATCTCTTCTGTAGTGAATGTTCTGTTCATATCCTCTGCCCATTTTTGGATGGGGTCATTTGCTTTTTTGGTGCTAAGTTTGCTGATCTCTTTGTATACTTGGTGATTAGTCTCTTGTCTAATGTGTGGCATGTGAAGATCTTCTCCTAGTTTGTGAGGGGTCTCCTTGTTTGTGTGATAATTTCTTTGGCTGTGCAGAAGCTTTTCAATTTGATGTAGTCCCACTGATTTGTTTCTGCTTTTTTCTTTTTTGTTTTTTTCTTTTTTGTTTCTTGCAATTGGGTTTGTATCATCAAAGATGTCCTTGAGGTTTAGGTGGGAAAGTGTTCCACCAATGTTTTCCTCAAAGTATTTGATAATTTCTGGTCTAACAGTCAGGTCCTGGATTCATTTGGAGTTGATTTTTGTTTCTGGTGAGATAAGGTGGTTCAGTTTCATTCTTCTGCATGTTTCGACCCAGTTTTCCCAGCAGCATTTATTGAAGAGAGCCTCCTTCCTCCATTTAATGCTTTGAACCCCCTTATCAAAAATAAGATGTCCATAGGTGTGGGGGTTTAGTTCTGGGCCTTCAATTCTGTTCCATTGGTCTGTGTGCCTATTTTTGTTCTAATATCAGGCTGTTTTGATGATGATGGCCTTATAATATAGTTTGAGATCTGGGAGTGTGATGCCTCCATTTCTGTTTCTTTTCCTCAAGATTGTTTTGGCAATTCTGGGTATCTTTTGGTTCCAGATAAATGACTGGAGTTTATGTTCTATTCTCTTAAAGAAGTTTGGTGGAATTCTGATGGGTATTACGTTAAATTTTTATATTGCTCTGGGGAGGATATTCATTTTGATGATAAAACAGTACTTTGTCTCTAAATATCTCATCTAATTCAGCAACTCTCCTTTTTGTTCCCAATTCTATTCTCCTGACAATCCAAACATGTCTACATAATGATTATTTCTTGGTTAAGAAAAGTTAAGATTTAGTGCCCCAGGAGGTGGTACAGTGACTAGAGAATTGAACTTAAAATCATGAGGTCCTAGAAAGGCTTCACCAGATTATTGGAACTTGTGGACTGACATCTCAGACTTGGTGTCTCTGGTTACAGACCAAAGTAAAACATGATGTGGTGGTACTGTATGCATTGATTTAGTTGAGGTCAGGAGAGACAGTATCACATGGTAGATCAAGTATCACATGATGAAGATCAAGTTAAGAAGCTTCAAGAAATATAAGCTAAGTCCCAGAGGTTCCAGGACTTGGAGAAATAATGGATTTTAAATATAACAAGGAAGGTCCCTTGCTATCTTAGAATTTAAGAAGGCAATAGATACTTATTACTATAACCAAATTATTTGGGAGCTTGATTTACTTTGAAAATCCCATGGTTAGGATTTACTATACCATATAAGACCTCACTATGATTTGTGTCATTTAATGCTACTTACAAATAACTATATCTTAGATCTGTTGCTTCTGATCCACCTGGTCTAAGATTATAGGTGATTTAGTATTTCAAAAAAAAGTTATTACTAGAACTGCTTTAACAATTTAAGCCCAGTATCCAAAATCATTCAGCCTAAAAATTTGAAATATTAAGTACTTAGACTAAAGAAATATACACTCAGAACTGAAATCTATTCATTTAAAGAACTTGAGACATTCAATCTATTTCCCCTAACACATTGAATAAATAGTGGTGTATAAGGCTGTAAATTAATAGTATAGATTAACACCATTCCCACCAATAAAGATCTGTGTCCCTACCCCCAATCCCCTACAAAGGAGCTGAAAATCTACACTCCCCATAGTCTTACTTTGGTGCAATACTCCAAACCCATTTCAAACTCTGTTTTGTGTTTCTCTTTCTGTTCTTCTTTCTCAAGTTCTATTTATGAATGGACTCCCTAGTTCTGTTTCAAATGGCACATTCCCTAACAAAGTTACAGAACCTAGATATAGACCAGGGCCTAAGGGACAGGGTACATGTACACATGTATCTGTAAATTATGGAAAAATAAATAGCTCAAAGTAAAAGTGCTCAGTAGTCTGCTGTGAATATACTTAGACACAATAAGTTCAGCAAGCTAGTAGAAAGACCTAAAGAAGGCACCATAAAATACCTAATAAAATACTATTTAGGCCAAGAAATTCTCTCCTACCCCTTACTTCACTTCTTTCAATCATGTTAAGTGTAACCTCATCAGAAAAAGTGAGGACAGGAGTTGGGCAGTAGAGCAGTGGGTTAAGCGCAGGTGGCACTAAGCGCAAGGACTGGCATAAGGATCCTAGTTCAATCCCCTGGCTCCCCACCTGCAGGGGAGTTGCTTGGCAAGTGGTGAAACAGGTCTGCAGGTGTCTTTCTCTCCCCCTCTGTGTCTTCCCCTCCTATCTTTATTTCTCTCTCTTCTATTCAACAATGACAATAACAATAATAACTACAACAATAAAACAAGGGCAACAAAAGGGAATAAATAAATATTTTAAAAAAGAAAAAGTGAGGACTACAAAAGCTGGATAATGACAAGAGATTGGTACACTTTAATGATGGCCTTTTTGGTCAATACTAGGTCACCCTGTTATCTGGGACTCTAGTCAGGGAATCCTTGGATTCCCACAAAAATATGATGTGCCTAGACCTATAATTAATCTCTCTCTCCATCATCACTGGTCACTTTCTGTTGGTATGCATGAGACCCCTTCTGTTTCATTTGGTTTAAATCCCCCCTGCTTAACACTATTCTATTTACATAACCGCTGTTAACAAGCACTACCCTCCCTCCAGGGCATTGGTTCAATCCCCACTGTTTCATATGTTTTTGCTCCACCCCCTCTCCTTGCCACACCCTGATCCTCTCCTTGTCACACTCTGATTGTCACCAGTCACTTTTCTCTCCACCCTCTCTATGTCACACCCTGTTTCCACCCTACTTGGCAAGAATATATAAAGACAGTATTGTGAGTTTTAGAGTACTTTACCTTGAGTTTAGCTTAGCTCGTCTTAGATTATGCTGCGTCCTGCATGAATAAAGAGATACTGCGTACAACCCAGCCATGAGTCCCTGGTCGTCTGTTACCCGCCCGTGAAGCTAGCCCGGCGAAAACAACATAACCCGTCGAAAACAACAACTTTCCTTAGGGATATCTTGTGGGCCTCTACAAGATCTTGCCCTCACTGTAAAGCAGTGATGGTAGGGACTGCCCCACTCTCTGAAGGGAGGCTAGGTCAAACTATTATGCCACTCAAGGAAGACTGGCCCTGAAATGAGTTCAGCCTAGAATGCTTCTAACTGTGACCTTGGACTGCAAGCTCAGACAGACAGGGACTCAGAGGTTACATGGACTACTGTGCTAAAAATGAATAGATATGGGCCCTAGCTCAGGTCAATGGGGTTAATAGTTAATGGTATTTAAATACTTTCCTTATATTTGGGATCACTCTCTGCCCTAATCCAGAGTTCTAGTCCTATTCTCAACTCTAAGATCAAATTCCCAGACAATACCTTTAGTCCACCTGCATGTTAGCTATCACACTCAAGCAAAAATTACCAAAGTCATAGGCCCCTTAGCTACCTAAAATAGACCTCCTGGCTCCTTCCCACACTAAGACCCCTAGTTTCATTTGCTCTATTCCTATCTTTGTGTTCCTATTTATTGATCAATTTGCTTTATATCTTACCACTTTTCAGCCACCAAGTTGCAGATGATACTCTGATGCCATCCTGACCATCCTGGGCAGACAATCTCACCAATGTGTTCCAGAACCTCACCTCTCCAGATCCCTACCCCACTAGAGAAAGACAGAAACAGGCCATGGGCATAGATCAACCTACCAACATCCATGTCCAGCAGAGAAGTAATTACAGAAGCTAGACTTTCAACCTGCACCCCATAAAGAATTTTGGTCTATATTCCTAGAGAGCAATAAAGAACAGGGAAGCTTCCAATATAGGTGGTGGGACACAGAACTGGTGGTGGGAACTGTGTGAAGTTGTACTCCTGTTATCTTAAAATCTTGTTAGTCACTATTAAAAAAAGAAATAAAAAAAAAGTCATGAGGTCTTGAGTTCAGTCCCTGGTATCACATGTGTCAAAGTGATTTTTCCGATCCTCTCTTTCTCTCTCTTCCTTTCTGATTAATAAACACATCTTTAAAACAAAAGAAAAATAGTGTTAGAAGGTCAACAAAATAGTTTACCTAGATAATGAATTTGCTTTGCTATTCTCTATCTATCTATCTATCTATCTATCTATCTGTCTCTCTATCTCTCTCTATCTCTGTCTGAAAGTCAGCTCAGAGCCATGGTGATAACACACACATATTAGAAATTAACAAGAGTAAAAATAAAACTTTTCATTATAAATTGAGAACATCAGATATATAGGGTATCTTAAATTGCATATAGACATGTTAGCCAAAGACATATTTCTTATAGACACCTCTATTAATGTTCCAGTGTGAAGGTGGCTGTGCAAGTGTAACTTATATAAAAAAATATATAGTTGATGATCACGTCTCTTTCTGTCACAAAGCTCCTAAGTTTCTTACATCTGGCATGTCCATAAGACAAATGGGGAAACACCTACTCATGGAGGTGGGAGACCTTGGGATTCAGCTTTTCAGTCCCACCTCCAACCTCTAGAGAAGGGTGAGCAGATAGAAATTGCATTCTATTAGCAAAGGTCAATGATTTAAGCAATAATGCCCATGTAAAAGCCTCTACTAAACCCAAAAGGAAAGAATTTGGAAAGCATCTGGACTAGTGACCCTGTGGAGATGTAGGAGGGTGAGGCACCTGGAGAGGATGTGGATGCTGTTGCCCCTTCGCCCCCATATCTCACCCTACATATCTCTTCTGACTATTCCAGGGTCAGGTTCTTTTAACTTTTAAAAATTATTTTTAGTGACAAAGAGGTAGAGAGTGAAGAGACCACAGCACCAAAGCTTCCTTTGGTGCAACAGAGGCTGGGCTCAAATCTAACTGCACACAAGACAAAGTAACGCATTATCCAGAGTTATGTCTTTTTATGATACGTTGGTCGTCATCAAATAAAGGAAATGTTTCTTTGAACTCTGTGTGCTGCTCTAGCAAGTTTTTTGAACCCAAGAAAAGGATTATTGGAGCCTCCTCTCTACACCTAGCTGGTCAGACATTCAAGTGACAGTTTGAAATTGTAATTTGTTTGAAGTGTGTGTATGTGTGTGTGTGTCTATGGGTTGGGGGGTTGGTGCAGATCTTGTGTGATTTAGGTGTTAATGTTTATGGGTTCTGACACTGTCTCTGGATAGATAGTGTCTCATTGTGTTAAATTGCAGAACACTTAGCTGGTGTAGGAAAATTGCTTGCATGTGTGGAAAATCCCCCCTTCCCCCTATATTGTAAGATATTTTTGCTCAGATTTGGTCTGATCCATTTCTATATAGCCCATATCTATTATTGTGTCTCACCCAGATAGGAGGCCAAAGTAAAATTTCTGATCCAACTTCAGGAGTCAATAGAATGATAATGACAGTAGCAATTTATTTAAAATGTTTAATGAGTACTAAGTGCTACAAAATTTGAACCCAATCTCCTAAGAGGGTGTGTCTAATATGATGAGTTTTCTTTGTTAGATGGTTTTAGAAATATCATTAAATTAGATGTCAGAAAATCTAGATTCTTATCTTGATTATTCCACAAACAAATTGTTTTTTTTAACATTTAACATTTGCTATGTCTTGATTCCATCATCAACAGATCAAAATTTAATTAAATACTTTCAAATGTTCTAACAGTTCATGAACAATTAAACTGCAAATAAAAAAAATAATGCTTTTACAGGTAAAATTTTCCCCGTCCAGATTTATTTCTCATAATTCATCAGCTTTGTATTTCTTGTTTCCTGGCTTCCACTGAGATCCTCTTCCTACCATTTATTTATTTATTTATTTATTCTCTCCAAGGTTATCACTGGGGCTATGTGCCAGCACTACAAATCCACTGCTCCTGGAGGCTATTTTTCCCCTTTTATTGCCCTCGTTCTTTTATCATTGTTGTTATTGTTATTGTTGTCATTGCTGTCATTGTTGTTGGATAGGACAGAGAGAAATGGAGAGAGGAGGGGAAGACAGAGAGGCAGAGAGAAAGATAGACACCTGCAGAACTGCTTCACCGCTTGTGGCTAGGGGCTTGAACCAGGATCCTTACACCAGTCCGTGTGCTTTGCCCTTAACCCACTGAGTTACTGCCCATGCCCACCCTTCTTATTTTTATTTTTATTTTTATTCATTTATTAGTGAAAGAGAGAGACCCAAAGCATCATTCTGGCACACATGATGCCAGGGATCAAACTCAGAACTGCATGCTTGAGAGTCCAACAGTTCACCCATACTGCACCATTTCCGAGGCCTCAGTTAAACTTTTTAAATAATATTTATTTATTTATTCCCTTTTGTTGCCCTTGTTGTTCTACTGTTGTGGTTACTGTTGTTGATGTCTTCGTTGTTGCATAGGACAGAGAGAAATGGAGAGAGGACGGGGAAGACAGAGAGGGGGAGAGAAAGATAGACACCTGCAGACCTGCTTCACCACCTGTGAAGCGAACCCCCTGCAGGTGGGGAGCCGGGGGCTTGAACTGGGTTCCTTATGCTGGTCCTTGCATTTCAGTTAAACTTTTATTATTTGTTATCATTTTACTGAAGTGTTAATGAGTTACTATATGGTTGTTGATACATGGGTATAATTTCTCCGCTCCACATAATAGCTCTCTGCAGAACACTCTCACTACCATCATGTACCTCAACACTCTCCCTATCCTCTTGCTTCCCCATTGTGCCCCAGCATTCTTTGTCTTGGTGCAATAAGCTCTTTAATTTCTAACTGTTCAAGATCAGTCTCCAACTTATCTCATGGGAGCTTTCTAGACTCTATACACTTATATGTAATATAGACCTTCCAGAACAGGACACCATTGACTGGGGCAGGGGGCAGGAGGTACTAGCCCTAGTACAGCCCATGCCACACTTTACAGAGAGATCAGCACCAAATAATAGGACTATTGTGGCTCTCTGCTCCCCCTGACTTCCTAGAACTTCACAGCTTTCACACCACTCAACTAGGAAAGAAAAAAGAAAGATTCAAGATCTCTGTCCAACAAAGTAACCACTAACTAGGCAGAAATACATGGTGCCTATTCCCTCTCATTTGTTTTAAGCTTGTATAGTTGTCTTGATTGATTTATTTTGGGGCTATTTTTTAATATATTTTTTATTGCCTCCAGGGTTATCGCTGGGGTTTGGTGCCTACACCATGAATCCATTGCTCTTGGAGGCCATTTTTCCATTTTGTTGCATTTATTGTTATTGCCACTGATATTGTTGGATTGGACAGAGAGAAATCTAGAGAGGAGGAGAAGACAGAGAAGGAGAGAGAAAGACAGACACCTGCAGACCTGCTTCACCACCTGTGAAGCAAAGCCCCTGCAGGTGGGTAGCCGGGGGCTTGAACTGGGTTCCTTATGCCCGTCTTTGCGCTTCATGCCATGTGCACTTAACCCGCTGCACTACCACCCAACCCTATTTTGGGGGTATTTTAATGGAGTATAAGAAGCAACCAGAAGACATGCTAAAATGACAGTTTTCAGCCAAGGAACTAGTGCAGTGGTTGTGCAGAAGACTTGCTTGTGAGAGGTTCCAGGTTCAATTACCAACACCACCAATAGCCAGAGATGAGAGTTGCTTTGGTCAAAACCAAAACAAACATGCCCCCCCACCATCCCGTGTCCAGTGTAATGCCTTAAGCAACATTTTCAAAGAATCATTTCATCTGATTACAGTCTTACTTATCTGGAGCTCAACCTAATGTACTTTTCTAATAGAAAATAAATTTATGATTTTGTCCCAAAGTATAAGATCAAAATTTAGAATTGGGGGGGGCAGGCAGTGTTCTGGTTAAGCTCTCACATTACAGTGCACAAGGACCCATCTTCAAGCCCCGGTCCCCCACCTGCAGGGGGAGAGCTTCATGAGTGGTGAAGCAGGTCTACAGGTATTTTTCTCTGTCTCTCTCTCCCTCTCTATCTCCTTCACCCCTTTCAATCTCTGACTATCTCTATCCAATAAATAAAGATAACATTTTTTTAAATTTAGATTTGGTCCTCATAGCTAAATGTCACACCAATTCACCAGATAAATGTTGGGATATTCATGGGATCGAAGTCACCAATATGCCAAGTTCACATAAGGAAACACTGTTCCTAACCCCATCAACCCCAAAAGAAATGAGAGATCATGGTAGGTTGCAAGTCCTGGTCTGATTTATTTATAAAGCAATAAATATTAGAAGCACAAATAAATCGCATGTGTGTAAACAAACTGTACAATGATTTATGAGAGATGAGGGAGGGTAATTCCAAAGACTCCAATAAGCATAATACTGTCATCCTGAATGGAAGGTAGACTAAGAGAGAAAGCACCTTAGAAGCACTTGCGGTGGACGATGGATGGACCAGCCTCATCATACTCCTGCTTGCTGATCCACATCTGCTGGAAGGTGGACAGGGAGGCCAGAATGGAGCCACCGATCCAAACAGAATACTTACGCTCAGGGGGAGCAATGATCTGCAGACAGTGAACAAGAACTTTGAGATTTCAAGCAACAGAACAAGCAACATGTTAGAGAAATATGCCAACAAGACATTAGAAAGTAATTCACTGTGATGTGAGCTACCTGACACCACAGAGTAGTATGGCTGAGACAGGTTTGTGAACTCCCTGCTATTCTTTCATTTACATCATCAAAACCTCTGCAAACTTCCATTTCTCTGAACTAGAGTATAAGGCAGTAAGCTACCTTCATGGTGGAGCCTATCCCAAAAGGTGGAAACTTTGAAAATATGTTAAAATATTTAGAGCTTCTTCTTCCTCCTCCTCCTCCTCCTCCTCCTTTTCTTCTTCCTCCTCTCTCTCTCTCTCTCTCTCTCAACTTTATTTTTAGCCACTGATTGAAAGCATTTTCAAAGTCTCCTATCTTGAGAAAAGAGCTTGAAAGTAAGAAAAAGCATTGGGGAAGCTAGAAGATATATAAGTCAAGAAGTTCAAAAGAGCCAGGAATGCAGCTCTGCTTGGCATATTGAGCTCTTCCTTGGCCTCTCCTCCTGAGAAGTGCTTTACCTTAATCTTCATGGTGCTGGGAGCCAGGGCAGTGATTTCCTTTTGCATTCGATCAGCAATGCCAGGGTACATGGTGGTACCTCCAGATAACACATTGTTGGCATACAGGTCCTTGCGGATATCAATGTCACACTTCATGATGCTATTGTAAGTTGTCTCATGGATGCCAGCAGATTCCATACCTAGGGACAAGTTTAAAATAATCACTTTACTCAAGCTAGGGGCAGCAAAGGGCATGGGGGGGGTTGGGGGGAGAGAACAGGGCTTCTCTGTGTTGATAAGCTGTCACCACTTGTCTCTGAAACATATATTCATGTATAAGACCCACTTCAGGGCCTTTATGGAACATATGTCTCTAAAAGTGCTGACAATTAATCCTAGAGGCTGCTAAGGAATGAACAACTGTGGTAAGCACCTGTTAGAAGTGAACATTTGCTCTATCCCTTGGCTGTCTGGAATGTATGTATTGTATGTATCAGAAAGGGAAGGAGACACATATTTATGCTAAACTAGAGCAAATTTAAATATATTTAAATATATTTTAGACCAACAAGATTCCTCTTGGAAATTCTTCTTTAAGATGTTTGCTGATACACAAATGCCCATGAATGGAATTACTATGAGACGGACTAATACAGCATTTAGTGATGAGTCACTTAAAAGGAAAAGTCCAGTCACTCAGTAATGAAATTGACTGAGTTACACAGCACTCGTAAGTAATTGTGCCTTTCCTCCATTTGTGGCTCGTTCCATTACTGCTCTGTTTCATCCTTTCATCCTAAATCAGTGTCACCCTTTATTGTATCACTCATTGTGATCTATGACCACCAACTGTGATGGTCATTTCTTGAATGAACGATCAGGTCCTGGGGTTGAGCTATGTATGACTCCTTTTAACTCAAGAAACCCTAATTCTTCTTGATTAGACTCTGGAATTTATAGGGAGAAATGTGCCTTCACATCAGACCCTACAACTCACCAATGAAGGAGGGCTGGAAGAGTGTCTCAGGACAGCGGAAGCGCTCATTGCCAATAGTGATGACTTGACCATCAGGCAGTTCATAGCTCTTCTCCAGGGAGGAGGAAGAGGCAGCTGTGGCCATCTCATTCTCAAAATCCAGGGCCACATAGCACAGCTTCTCTTTAATGTCACGGACAATTTCCCGTTCCGCTGCAGGAATAAAGAGAATCACACAGTCAAGCTCTGAAGAGTAAAGTCATTGGTGGGGAAACAGGTGAATTTGCTTATGGAGGGAAAAAGAGCACACACACACACACACACACACACACACACACACACTCACCAGTGGTAACAAAGGAGTAGCCACGCTCAGTGAGGATCTTCATGAGGTAGTCAGTCAGATCCCGACCAGCTAAATCCAGGCGCATGATGGCATGGGGCAAAGCATAGCCCTCATAGATGGGGACATTGTGAGTCACACCATCCCCAGAGTCCAGAACAATCCCTGTCCAAGGAAAAGAACAAGAACATGCTAAGTCACTGAAGACACCACTATTTTAGCCAGGATGGAGTCTACTTCCAGTCTTGACTGAGAAATACTAATAACGGGCATAGATCCAGACCCACTTAAATCCCTAGCCCATGAAGAATAAAAATGAGAATAATGGATGCTGACTCAGAAGCCAACAATAGCTTATCCATGAAGATTCTGTAGTAGAAAATTTCCCCAGGACACTCTCAAGTGGTCAACCTTCTTTTCCAGTAGTAAATTATGTCAGCACACTGGCCAGCTTTTCTTTCCTGCTCTCTAACTTACACATATCCCTGTCTTTTGGGACTCTGATTCTGCAGGAAATGTAGGTTCTCCTGGGGGATATTTGCTCAGGGGCTGTGATGATGTGAGCATGTGCCAGTGACTGCTGTTTTCCAACAGGTGGTCTATTTTACGTGTCTTTAGTAAGTGACATATTTAGGGAAGGATGGGCTCTAACACCTTGTGCTTTTGGCTATTAGAATAAGTGCATTCCTGTTACCTGTGCCTCCTAGGACAGACCCCTTCTTCCCAGGGAATGAGAGGGAAAGGATATCTCTTTTTCCAATTAGGAATACTGACTCAGAGTAAGGTCCAAGTGACCAGCTCCTCGAGTGAAATGTACCTGTGGTGCGGCCAGAAGCGTAGAGGGACAGCACTGCCTGGATGGCCACATACATGGCTGGGACATTGAAAGTCTCAAACATGATCTGAGTCATCTTCTCGCGGTTGGCCTTGGGGTTCAGTGGGGCCTCAGTGAGCAGAGTGGGATGCTCCTCAGGAGCCACACGAAGCTCGTTGTAGAACGTGTGGTGCCAGATCTTCTCCATGTCGTCCCAGTTGGTGATGATGCCATGTTCAATAGGGTACTTTAGAGTCAGAATACCTCGTTTGCTCTGGGCCTCATCACCTACATAGGAATCCTTCTGCCCCATACCCACCATGACTCCCTGTAAGAAGAAAAAGACAGGAAACCAAGCTTCCACCATGCCAGCTATGGAACTGATGCCTTGAAAGTTCTGAATCAAGCTGCTCAATACAAAGAACAGCTTCTAAACATAAGAAACAACAAGATTTGACCAGTATTTGGAAATATAATCTAAAATCAGTGTTGCACCTTCTTTTCACCCTCCCTCCCCCCACCTGGCATAATTCTGTTGTTTGGAATATAACTAGAGGGCAGGGTGGTGGTGGTGGTGGTGGTGGTGGTGATAGAAGGGAAAACCCAGGAAAAGAATGAAACTATTTCACTGTAAAAAAGTAGAGACTCCGCCTCATTTTGAACATACCATAATACCTTCATCGAATTATTAAGCTGGTCACCCACACCAACTAGAATGTAAGTAACTGCTATGGAGTGATTGGATTAATGACACACTAAGGTTCTCTTAAAGAAAAGATTTTGACATTCATCAAGTGAACATTAAAAAAAAAAAAAAAACAGTTGTTAAGCCATCAGCATCCTGGAGTCTTGGATGTGAAATCCGGTCTTTCTCTAGTGCTGAGGAATGTAGGTCCCACCCTCCCTCCATGCCCCACTGGCTATGTGGCAAAGCCAGAGAGCATAATGTTTCTTTTAATAAATAAAGTGGTATGACACTATCACCATGACACTTAACCACCTCTGTCACGCCTGGTGTCTAAAAAGGCAACAGCAGATAGATTACATCTCCTGGAGCAGTCCCTGAATGAGAGGAAGGAATGTGGGCTGGTCTGGGGAGACTGAGGGAAGTTAAAGGACTGTCAGTTTTGAACTGAAAAGGGAACCCTGGGAAGAAAGACAAGTGCATGTGAGGTAGAAGAGAGGACATCTATGGAGTAAACATGCAGGTGGGTGGGAGTGGAGGTGAGTAGCTGCCATGTTCTCAGCCCTGGAGCTGGAGATCCTGTCTGTTGGTGGTGTGTTGAGGGTGGTGGGTGGATTGCTTGTCTGCACTTGAATCTTTGCCTTATCTGACCTAAAGAGTTTGGAAACAGGAGGGTAGCGAGGGTAGCGGAGGCCTCTTCCAGAAGACTGGGCTGAGAAGAAGGCCGGCAGGTTCGGGGAACAGCGGTACTGAGGCTTTCCGCAGGTGAGGGCGGGGCGGCTCACCTGGTGGCGCGGGCGGCCCACAATGGAGGGGAAGACAGCACGGGGCGCATCATCGCCAGCGAAGCCGGCCTTCACCAGCCCGGAGCCATTGTCGCAGACCAAGGCAGTGGTCTCCTCGTCGTCGCACATGGTGTCACAGCTTCTGTGGAGTCTGCAGGCAGAGGAGGGCGAAGGGCTCAGAGACTGAGGAGCTTGAGTTCTCCGCACCCCTTCTCCAGGAGGGGACAAAAGCAGGTGGGGATTCTGGGAAGCAGGGTGACCCCTGCCAGCTCTCTGCCCCTCGGGGCAGAAAGGAAGGAAGGAAGGGAGGGAGGGAGGGAGGAAGGAAGGAAGGAAGGAAGGAAGGAAGGAAGGAAGGAAGGAAGGAAGGAAGGAAGGAGGGGAGGGAGGGAAGGGGGAAGGGAGAAAGAAAGAAAAAAAGGAGAGTGAGTGTGGACTGAAGTTGAGAAGGTGGGGGCTGAAGTACCGGCCTGGGCTCCCTGGTCAGCGGGCACATTCTGGGGTCCAGGTGCAGTGTGTGTGTGTGTGTGTGTGTGTGTGTGTGTGTGTGTGTGTGTAGGGAAGTGCCACCCCTTAGTAGGTGCTATTGGTTTTTTTTTTCCTTTGTTTTTTGTTTTTTTGTTTTTTGTTTTACATGGGCACCTTTTCACAAATGGGGGGTAGGAGGATGGCACGTCGACCTCATCCATACCTTCTGGTCATATGGGAAAGCGCAGCAAGGCTGGGGTGGGGAGAGCACTCCTATCCATCAAGGGGTGCGAGCCGGGAGTGAGAAGCTGGTATAAAGTTTAGTTCTAGAAAAACTAGCAGTGGCGAGGCGGGCTCAGGGCGCAGGGTGCTGGGGTGCTGGGGTGCTGGGGGCTCAAGGAGCCCGGGGGGCGCAGACTCACCTGCTGGGCGGCAGCGGCTGGGCGGCGCGGTGGAGAAGGAGGCAGGAGCTGGGAGCCTGGCTGGGGCGCTAAGCTTTATAGTGCGCTGATGGACGGGGTCAGTTGGAGCGGCCAGGGGCAGGGTGGGGGGCCTGGCCGCCACCTTGCCTTATTTGGTAGCCTTCGCACCCAGGAGGAGCGCCCAGGCCATTCATGGAGCCAAAGGCCGGGGAGAGGATCAGTCAGGGGGCCCCCAGGCCATGTAAGGAAGGGGAGGGGGCAACCGGATTGTGGGGGGGAGGTGGTGGGGGTGATGGCCAAATAGGGAACTAGGGAGGGGCGAGTGGCCAAGAATCGGGGGCAGGGGAAGACTGGGTGACGCCACCCCACCCCTTCCCCCTTCCTGGAGGGTGGGGGGTTTGTGTGTGTTGTGGGTGTGTTGTGGGTTTGTGTCTCCCTGGCCTGGCCAGCCTAGGAGACAATAAGGCACACAAGTGGAAAGGCTTGGCGGCCTGCCCTGTGCTGAGGGGTCCTGACAGCTGGGTAGGGCAGCAGGGGAGAGACTCAGCTTCTTGTCTTCCAGCACTGGGCACTGAAAGAGAGAACTCTGGCAGCCTGCTTGGGCTCAAGCAAGAGAACCCACTACAGAGCATTTAGGTGGCCTGAAAAGGGGTGCCTGGTCCAAGTCCCCTTCTGGTCTAGTCCCCAAAGAACTGGGTGACTATCTCCAGAAACAACAACTCAAAGTTGGTCCCCAACCCCTGCAAGATTGGGGGATTGGCAAGGGAGAAGCTAAGGAGAGCCACCATGGCTTAAGGTCAAGTGTTTCTGGAGAAGTAGTCAAGTTGGCCCCAACAAGGATCTCAAGTAGCTTTTCTCCATATGGGCGTTAGGGGGGTTGCTGCTCAAACTCAAGGTCTGCTCTTTTGGGACTGAAGAGGATTCTCTGCTGCCACAGTGAGTGAAGACACATGCCAAATACTAGTGTGCCCCCTCGCTGGTGACTCAAGGAACATTTGTAAAGTGTGTGTGTGTGTGTGTGTGTGTTTCTGTGTGTTAGGGGTGGGGTGGTGGTGGTGAAGGCTTTTATTCCAGGGAGAGACAAAACTGAGAAGGCAAATATTCCTGTAACAAAATAATAGCAACTTTAACTATATGAACTTATTGTGTAGAAGAGCAGTATCAAAGCATCAGGGAGTTTCAGGGATCAGTTGGTGGCTTATTCAATAAAGTCCACATTTTACCTTGCCTATGGATCTGGATTTGAGCGCCCGGCCACCACATAAGAGAGCCTATATGGAGCTGTGGAGAGATGCTGCAGTGTCTCTCCTTCTCTGTCAGTCTCCCTCCCTGTCTCTCCCTTGTCTCTCAACCTCTGTTTAGAGGAAAGCAAGATTAATAAAGAAGAAAAATAATGTTTGTCAAGAACTGTGGAATCATGCAGGTAATAACCCTGGTCTAGTGTCAAAAGAAGGAAGGAAGGAGGGAAGAAAGGAAGGAAGGAAGGATGGAAGGAAGGAAGGAAAAAAGAAAGAGGCAGGAGCCTGACAGTGGTGTGCCCAGTAGAGGGCATGTTATAATGCGCAAGAATCTGGGTTCAAGCCCCCAGTCCCTACCTTCAGATTGAGAAGCTTCACAAGCAATGAATCGGTGCTGTAGATCTTTCTTTATCCCTCTCCATCTCCCCTCTTCCCTCTCAGTGCCTCTCTGTTTTATCCAATAAATAAATAAAGATTTTTTAATTTTTTTAATTAATATTTATTTATTCCCTTTTGTTGCCCTTATTGTTTTATTGTTGTAGTTATTATTGTGGTTGTTACTGATGTTATTGTTGTTAGACAGAACAGAGAGAAATGGAGAGAGGAGGGGAAGACAGAGAGGGGGAGAGAAAGACAGACACCTGCAGACCTGCTTCACCACATGTGAAGCAACTTCCCTGCAGGTGGGGAGCCGGGGGCTCAAACGGGGATCCTTATGCCAGTCCTTGCACTTTGTGCCACGTGTGCTTAACCCGCTGCGCTACCGCCTGACTCCCATAAATAAATATTTTTAAAGTAAAGAAAAAAAGCTGAGTTTTATATCCAGCCCTAGATCTACTGAATCAGAATGTGTATTTTAGCAAAATTGCTAGTGGATGTACACATATAAGTATAAGAACCAATGGTATAAATGACTGGTGGCAGCTCCACTATGGAAAGAGAGTTTGAAAGATCTTGAAACTTTGGAGAAAAGAGTAGGAAGATGGCACAAATCAGGGAGAGAAGCACCAGAAACAGCAAGAGGGTGCAGCTCACTGTTTGGCCTGGGTGGCCTATCATTTTGGTTTTTTGACGGGTGCTGTGTGTCTGATGCTTGTGTTATTCCTCCTGTTCACACCAGTTAAAAATAGAAAGCTGGGCACAAGCCTCCATCTTTGGAGTGGTCTTGGACTGATATGCTGAGAAGGCCAGCTGATTAGATAGTGGTGCAGACTGGGGAATGCTGTGGCTGCCCCACCCCCACCCCACCATCAGCTCCCCAACCATGTTTGGATTGGTGTAGAGAAGATACTGGAAGCAGAGATGGGAGATGGAGCCAGGTGAGAAACACCATAGATGTTTTGCAATGAAAACTGACAACTAGGAAGCCAAGAGAAGCACTGTGTCAGGTCAGGCAGATGCAGAAGAACCATGGAGAAGGAGAAATGAGGCTGGCATGACAGTCAGACAGCTGTGGGTTCACATCCTGCCTCTATCATTTAGGATCCATTTAGTCTTGGAAAAACCAAGCCCCTACTTCCCCTACTAAAAAAAATGACACAGTAATTTTTTTTTCTGAAAGGACTTTTTAATTATAATGAGAACCAAGTGATATAAGCCAAAGAGAAGATACAGAACAAAATGCGGCTGTCACAATTCAGTAAGGAAACAGTAGCTCCTTCTTTTGAAGCATGGGATCAGTTCAGTTTGTTTATTGATTCAGCACCTTTGAGACAAGAACTGTGCTGATGGACACTGTGATCAATAAGCAGGGTTCATACTCCAGCACAATTCCAGAAAAGTCAGACACACTTAATGATGCATTCTGCAAAAAGAAAGGAAACATTCAGAGGACGTTTCATTTCATTGTTTTTAAACTAGAGTGGGAATGTACTTGTGAACATTTGTGCAAAACACGCACAGTTCCTCCTTGGGAGTGGCTGATGGCAGCCTCTCATATTCATTGCCATCTGTGCAAAGAGGAACCCTGGAAAGTCTTGCACATCACCTAACACCATGATGATTGACCTGAATCCTTTGCAAATACTTCCAAGACTCAGGAGGCCAATTCTAGCCCACTCACCTTGGGATCAGTCTGCCCTGGAATTAACTAGGTCAGTGGAGAACTGCTATCATTTTCATAAAGTAATCTTCACCTGTATTTTTTAATATTTTATTTTTTCTTTAAAATGGATTTCTGTAGACATTATAATTATAGCAAGAAAGAAAGCTTTTTTAAAAGATTCAATATTATAATATTTGGCTGAGGAGATAGCATAATGATTATTTAAGTGACTTTCATGTCTGAGCCTCTGAGGTCCCAGGTTCAATCCCCAGCACCACTAAATACCAGAGCTGAGCAGGGCTTTGATAAAATAAATAAATAAATAAATAAATAAATGATAAATACATACATAATTTTCAAAGACCAAGCAAACAAAAAACAGGGCAATCAGTGATATACCCAGTTGAGCATACACATTAATTATCATATGCAAGGACCAGGGTTTAAGCTCCCAGTCCCCACCTGCAGGGGTGAAGCTTCAGGAACCAGTGAAGCAGGACTGCAGGTGTCTCCTTTTCTCTCTATTTTTGCCTTCTCTCTCAATTTCTCTCTACCCTATCAAATAAAAAGAAAGGAAAATTACGACCTACAGGAGTGGTAGATTCATTGTAGCTGACACCCACCCCCAGAGATAACTGTGGTGGCAATAATGAAAAAAAAAAAGAGGGCCAGGTGGTGACACACCTGAGCACACGTATTACAATGCACAAAAACCTGGCTTCAAGCCCCTGTTCCCCAACAGGGGGAAAGCTCTGTGAGTGATGAAGCAGGACTGCAGGTACCTCTCTGTCTCTCTCCCTTTCTATCTCCCCCTTTCCTCTCCATATACAGCTTTCTCTATCAAATAAAGATAATAAAAATTTTAATTAAAACATAATAAAAATTGTAGGTGCCTTGTTAGCACAGTATGTAACACTTTAGTCTCATAAAATTTTTAAAAAGAAAAGAGGAAGAAATCATTTTAAAATGAAGAAATATTTGGTGCTGTGGTGTCTTTATTTCTATCTGAAAAAAAGTTTTTTTTTTTTTTCTGGGCAGTAAAGAGAGAGAGAGAGAGAATCTAGGCACTTGTCTTTAAGACTCTGCTCCTACCACCCAAATATCTGACAACTCCACTTGTCCACTTGGACTGCTGTTTCTGGAAGTGAAACGCTAGGATCACTGGCTACCAGACTCCCAGAGCTTCCCAAGAAAAATACACATTGCCATGTCTCATCCTAGAAGAGGGACTCTGCATTTTAAATAAACTCCCACTCCTCTCCCCCAGGGGATTTACTGAGCCAGAAATGTAGAGGCACTGCTTGGGTCCTTTAAACTTTGCTGAGTGCCTCCCAAGCTGTCCATTTAGCTAACCTTGAGCACCCCAGCAGGATAGCAAAGCCTAGGCCCTTGGGATTCCCAAGGCCAGCAAGGCCTTCCTGGGCAGGGGACAGGCCATCAGGGAGACATGCAGTGCAAGGCAAAGGAACAGAAGGTGGGTGGGAGTGTTCTGCTGCCCTTGCCTCCAGGGAAGCCTGTTGTCCACCATCTGTTGGGAGCCAGAGGGAGCGGCCAGCCTCCTCCTGGCCCTGGGGGATTAGCAGTCACTTATCTCAGCTGTTCCTCCATTTGGAGGTGTCACAGTATTTACAGACAAGTCAGAAACAGACACAGCCACAATGGACACAGCCACACTCCATTCCTCAGTCTCCCCTACATTCCTGTGCTAGGAGGGGTAGGGAAGGGGTCCATGGAGCCCATTTCCCACAGTGGGGGTGGGGAGTGGGAAGCCAGGCTTCTTAAACATTCCTATTTTCTTTCCCTTTACTTGTGTGTCTTCCCACTGCCCACTGGCTGGAGCAGGGTTTCAGCTGTTATTAAAAGAAGAAAGTGGCGTGACTGTGAAAGCTGTCCGGCCCCCAAACATCCTGGTGATCAGAACTCAATATCCAGGCATGCCTAATCTCTGCCACTTGCTTCCTCCATTTTACATGCAGCCACCAAAGAGATTAATGTAGGGGGAGGACATTTCAATGCCAAATGGTGTCTCTTTTTGGCAGAATGACGGTCCCTGCCTTTTGACATAATAGAACCAACTGTTATGAACCATTCACTAAGCTTTTACAAAGGAGGACAAGGGAAGGAGCAAGAGGGAAGGAGGAGTGAGAAAAACCTTTTAGAAATGGGAGTTTTCTGAATCCTGGAATCAAGGGGATCTAGTGATCCCCAGACTGAATTTTGCTCCTTTTGTACCCATGTAAGTTTAGGCCATCACATAGGATTTCTAGTCTCCTGAACTCCTTAAAAGGACTTTGTCCTTCAAGAATGAAATGCTCAAGCTGGCAGGTTTTTGCTTGGAAGGTATTTCTCTTAGCTCAGCTCTGGCTTGTTCCCCACACTGGCAGGAACTCTATTTATGGAGTTTCAGTTTTTCCAGTGTTACCTGGAGCAAACCTGCCTTTCCTGGAGAGCCTGAATGTAGCATTACCCAACGAAGAGCTGAGTTCATGCTACAGCAAGTGCCAGGGGCCATGTGTGGGAGGTGAGAGTTATGAGCCCAGAGAGGCTCTTCAAGGCCTCTGGCTTACCTGCAAAAGTGGGGGACCCACCTCCCTACCCCCACCAAGCATCTGGTACATGGCTGACAAGAGCGATGGCAGCAATCATAATAGCTAACATCTATTTGCTAGAGACTTTGCATAATCTTCAGACTTTATGTCTATGATAAAACAGAACTTTCTAGATGAAATTAAACAGATTTCTAATAGTTGAAACTGCAGAATTTGCTATGATGTCACTAGCTCATATTGAAAGGCTGTGAAAAACACACACACACACACCCTAATTACAAGAGTGTTGTCATAGGCATTCATCAAAGGGTGTGTTCTTTATGAACCACTGGGACAAATATCCTATCCAGCTTTAGTACCAAATAACTGGCTGTTTTTAAGCCTGTGTATCCTGAATCTAGTGATCAACCAGGTTTCTCTTTTGGCGGTGCTAAGACAAATCTTAAAAAATTACATGTGAAACAGTTGCTCATAGGATTACAAATAATTATAATCCATCTCACACAACCAGCTTCAACTTATATTTATCTGGTTTTGTATACTGCTGTCAGTCTTTTGTGGGGGGGGGGAATAAATATGGATGGGCAGAGAAATAGAAATGAACGTATGAGGACACTGAAGGGAATATGTGAAATCGCAGTTGGGGTGGTCACTAAGTAAGTAAGCAGCATTCAAGATGGTGCGCACATAGGCCTATAAATTTCTCCTATGTATTTGTTGCTTAATGTAAATATCCATTGCCTATAAAGTAGTATGTCACCTTGATCTTCCTCTTGGCATCTTGATACTTATAGCTAGCTTTTTTCCCATTGTAAAACTAGCATGTGCTTTTTTGTGTGTAAACTAAGCAACATTGAGTAGAAATATGCAAAGAGCAGGACATGTCAGTTGAGCTTTTAAAAGCTTGTCCTTATTTTCACTTCCCCTAAATAAAATTGTGTGTGACATATAATTCCTGAGATTTTGACATCCATATCTGCTTATAGCCCCTAGGTTGGGAATAGACAAGTAGCTTCCTATTCTGGTAGTCTGCAAGAATGTCCATTTGTTTTTCAAAGACAGACATGCGATGCAAGGAATTTGCATTAAAAGCATTTCTTGGGGTTACTGTATTAATCTAAATTATCTGTGCTCAACAGCTGGAGCCAAAGAATGTCAGACTGGGAGCAGGCTCTACCCTTGGGCTTATACCGATGGTACCCTACTTATATGTCTTAGAGGGCAGACTTTAAGCTTCCAACTCAGCTGTTGAACTCTTTCAAAACTACAGCTTGAAAATAGCTAGCAATATAGTGCTAGTATCAAACTAAATAATGGTTGGGATTACAAAAACCTAACTAGATTTACTCTCACAGCCTCTAATTTAATTTCACAGATTAGAACAATAAACAAGAAGAAAGGCTTTGTATACAGCCAGTCCTTAATGTTAGACTGTGTCTCCAAAAATGCAGACACCTGAAGAGCCTCTTCAAGCCATTGTTTGAGTGTGACTGCTGGCCTCCAACCAAATAAGGAGATCTGGGAGCTGCCAACAGTTCAGAGAGAAAAGCCAACTTTCAAAGGCCAAGAAGAGTGGCTAGGGAGGTGGCTAAGAAGAAGAGTACAGAACTAGGATGCCTGAGGCCCTGGGGGTTGTCATAGGTACCCATCAATCCTCAGCATAGCATATGCCAAAGTGTTGCCGTACTCACCCCCACCCTTACACACACACACACACACACACACACACACACACACACACACACACACACGATTCACATATCCATGCATAAATATTTTTAAAATATAACAAAGGATCAGCAAAATAACTCACCTGGATAGTGCATTTGCCATGCACAGAACCCAGGTTCAAGCCCAGTTTCCACCACATAAGAAAGTTTCACTGCTATGTTCTCTCTCTTTCCCTCTCCCTTCCCCTCTATCTCTCCCTTTTTCCCCTCTCTCTTTTCTCCTTCTCCCCCTTTCTCTCTCCCTCCTTCCCTTTCTATCTGAAAAAGGCAACTTGTAGTGCTAAAACCCTAGCAACAAACAATATAAATAAAGAGGAGAAAAATAAAGACTCTCAAAAGTAGTAATTGATGTAGGTGTGACTTATAAAGGAAGAGAAGGTAGAACCATAGAAAGATGGGCAAAAGATAGATGATAGATAGATAGATAGATAGATAGATAGATAGATAGATAGATAGATAGAAAAATAATAGTCAACTAGTCAACCCATCTGTACCCTTTGGAGAACTACTGCAGTTTCCAATGGAGTTCAGTTTTTCTTTGATTTCTCTGGAAGCTGCCCTTATTGTGACTAGATATGAAATGTCAGATTTGTCTACTTTCTCTTTCCTGGAACATGTTCTTCTGAATCTGCGAGACTCGGTAACTAGTCAAAGACTCGCTGCTTCTATTTCCTCTGTTTCATAGAGGTATCACAATGATAAGAAAGGTACATCTTTCCAAAGTATCTGATTCAATCACAGTCACATTGGCTGGGTTTTAAAGACCTTAAAATTGGTGTTGGGTAGCTGCTAAGAATGAACAGATGTTCTTTGTTTTCTGATATTTGTGGGTATAGTAAGTCTAGACAATATTTCATAATGTCATACACAGAGACTGTGATAAGAATGAGCCTATCTTTTACAAAGCAATGTAGCCTGCTAGGAGAATAGAGTGCCCTATTGTTAAAGCTTGTGTTATTTCCAATAAAGTATCCTCTGCCTTCCTATTCTCCTTGACTATTATTTAAATTCTAAGATGATAGTTCTCAGTGACTGTTTTTTGAGCAAATGCAAATAATTTCTCTGGGAGATCCAAGACTTCTTTTCACTTATGTGGAAATTCAAATATATTGTCTCTCATTTTACAAGTCACTTAGCAAAATATTTCATAGGCATTGACTTCTCCATCTGAAAATAAAACATTTCCAACTAGATGAAATAAAAATCTTGCTTATTTTGCAAATCTAACAATGAACAATGATGTGAACAAGAGTGGGGGTGTCTGGTTTTGTTGTTAAGTAAGGTTTCCTTGAAGTCAATGTGGTTTACTCAATCTCTATATATGATTGATATTTATCAAATGCCTCTCTGAGCAAGGCACTGTATCAAATAAAGCAAGGAATGTTAGAATGAATGAGACCGTTTCTACACTTGAAGAACATGTTTACACTATGTTAGGTTATACACAGACAAAGCATCTACCACAGCTATCTGTGATAGCAACATAAGAGAGGTATCCAATGAAGTTTAAGAGTTGGGAAAGGGGAGTGTACTTGTCCAGCACTTGGGCAAGTTTTCACAGTCCCTGGATTTTGAGTGGAGTCTATAAATGGCTAAATGATTTATCACATTGGGGAAAAATCCCCTCACTCCACTGGGCTCTTCTTAGAATGGACAAGTGAGCAATGTTAGACAAGTCAGGAAAGAGAAAGAATCCAGTCACTGGGAAGCTATAGTGAGTTTACAACTTCTACCACAGAGAAGAGAGAAAGGGAATTTGGACCAGCAACATAACTTACTTGACATACTTGCTTTGTCATGGGCACAACCCAGGTTTCAGCCCAACCTCCACCACGCTGAAGAAAACTTCTGTGCCTTATCTCTCTCTCCAATGCAAACAAATTTTTGAAACAAAAAATAAAATCAGAACTATTATGACAAACAGCAAGAAGTAAATCATTTCATTGTAGAGAAACAAAATTAAAGTATAGCTACAGCTCTGACTGCTTTTGTTGTTCTTCCTCCATTTAAATAACTCAGTCACCAGGACTGCTTAATATAAATTTTTTAAACATAGTGAAATTTCAAAAAAAAAAAAAATTCCTTGTGGTGTGCTGCTATACCCGCTATACCCCACTATTAATCACAAACACACACACACACATTCTTACTTTTGGAAGATGGTTGAGGAGATAGCTTAGTGGGAATGCAGAAAGACTTTCTCTTCTTTTTTTAATTTAATTAATTAATTTGTTTATTATTGGGTAGAGACAGAGATAAATTGAGAAAGGAGGAGGAAAGAGAGAGAGAAAGAGACAGAGAGACACATGCAGCCCTACTTCACCATTCATGAAGTTTTCCCCCCTGCAGGTGGGGATCAGGGGCTTGAACCTGGGTACTTGAGCACTATAATATGTGCTCTTAACCAAGTGCGCCACCACCTGGTCCCAGAAAGATTTTCAAGGCTGAGACTCTGAGGTCCCAGGTGCAGCCTTCATCACCACCATAAGCCAGAGCTGAGCTGTGCTCTGGTTGAAAGTAGATAGTAAAATAATAATAATAATAATAATAATAATAATAATAATAATAATAATAATATAATTAAAAAGAACTGCAATGAGGGTTTTGTTGATGAGTCACCTTTTGAGTGCACACATTACCATGAGCAAGGACTCATGCAGGCACTGAATGCCAGCAATAAACCAGGTGGTAATAATAATAATAATAATAAATGGGCCTACAATGACACAAACTTCCACTTTCACTATGATGAGCTAGTATATTTCTACTCACAACAAATAGTAAGTTTAAATAAGGCATTATTAAAACATTTTTCTTTTTGAGGGCACCAAAGAGTTAGCTAGACCTAAGGCTGAACTCTAAAGGTCAAGATTATGATTAAAGAGAAATGAAACAAAGACTCAAACCTAATATCTGAGGCTGCAGCTTTTCCCCCTTCAGGTACTTACTGATATATAAGGATTGGGCAATGGGTAACTAGTACAGAAGCTGAGAAGAAAGTGGCTCTCAGCTGAGACCCACAAAGGGCTAATCCTTAGGCAAGAAGGCAAACTGACACTAAGCAGACTGAGTCCCTTCATTCCCTGTTTGCTTTAAAGCCCCTGATCTTATCCTGTCTGTCAAAACATTTTCTGGAGTAAAATAACATCTTGTAGAGATTTATGTTATCTCCACTGTTTTTCATCTATAAAGTTTGATATGGAGTAAGTGCACTAGGCAAGACCAAATGATTAAGGACACATTATGCAAAATAGACCACGTTTTGCATAATAGTTATGCAAAAGAGACTTTTCTGCCCAAGGCTATCAAGTTCCAGGTTCAATCCCCCCACCTCATCCCCCACTATCATAAACAGGTTTTTCTCTGTATTTCTCTCTCTCATTAAACTAAAACAAATTGTATATATATATTTTTTTTCTTAAAGGGACAATGGTTGGCTCAGGAGGTGGCACACTAACTGGAGCATTGGACTTCAAAATATGAGGTTCCAAGTTTGCTCCTTGGCATCACATGTGTTAGAGTGATGCTCAAGTTCTTCATCTCAGTCTCTTTCATTCCACCCCATTACCTGGGGCTCTAGTCAGGAAATCCCTGGACTCCCCCCAAATAGGCCTAGACCTCTAATTGATCCCTCTTTTCACCATCACTGGTCACTTCCATCATAAGCCTTTCAAGGTTCTCTTCAGGACCTTAACATCACTATAAAGTAGCAATGGTTGGGACTGCCCTAGCTTCTGAAGGGAGGCTGGATCATCCTAATTTGCCACTTAAGGACTAGACCTGACATCAGTGCAGCCTAGAATGTTCTCAGATGTGACCAGGGAGTATGACATCAGACTGACAGGGACTTGGAGGTTATACAGACTCTTAGGCTAAATATGATTATACATGGCCCCTGGGTCAGATTAATGTGGTAAATAATTAATTGTAATTATATATATTTTCTTCATGTTTGGGAACTACTCTCTCTGCCCCAATATTGCTTTCTAGTTCTATTCTCAACTCAGACACCATCTCCTAGACAATATTTTAGCCTACCTCCATGATAGCTTAAGCAAAAATTACTAAAGTCGTAAGCCCCTAGGGATATACTTAAAATAGACTTCCTAGCTTCTTCCTTCCACCATGAAGTCTCTACTTTTATCTGCTCTAGTCCTACTTTATGGTTCCTGTGTATTAAACATTTGTCCTGCTCTCCAGCCTTTCAGCCATCAAGTTGCAGATGCTACTATGATTCCATCCTGAACACTGGGGTTGATGTCAGCAGCAGAATCCATTACTTCGGTGGCCATTTTCTTTTTTTCCCCTTTCTGTGGTAAGAAACTAAGAAAGGCACATTACTGGGGGGTTGGGCGGTAGCACAGCAGGTTAAGCACACGTGGCACAAAGCACAAAAACCTGTGGAAGGATCCCAGTTCTAGCCCCTGGCTCCCCACCTGCAGGGGAGTCACTTCACAGGTCTGCAGGTGGCTATCTTTCTCTCCCTCTCTCTGTCTTTCCCTCCTCTCTCCATTTCTCTCTGTCCTATCCAACAACGAAAGATGTCAACAACAATAGTAACCACAACAAGGCTACAAGAACAAGGGCAACAAAAGGGGGAAAAATAGCCTCCAGGAGCAGTGGATTGATGGTGCAGGCACTGAGCCCCAGCAATAACCCTGGAGGAAAAAAATAAATAAATAAAAGAAAGGCACATTACTTATACATAGTCCTGTACATGGGCAAAATTCTTCCAGTGCCCTTAGGAGACTTTAAAAAATAAGGAACTTATTCATGCCCTGGCCCCCACCTACAGGGGGAAAGAATCAAGAACAAACAGTGAAGCAGTGCTGCAGGTGTCTCTTTCTCCCTTTCTAGCTCCTTCTTCCCCCTCAATTTCTCTCTGTCTCTATCAACCAAAGAAAGGGGAAAAAAAGAGAATGGCCACCAAAGTAATGGATTCTGCTGCTGACATCAACCCCAGTGATAACTTTGGTGACAGTAAAAAAATTAAAAAAAAAAAAAAACCAAGGAACTTACATACACTCAAAGTCACACTAGGGAGATAGAATAGTTATGCAAAAGGACTTTCATGTCTGAGACTCAGTCCCTTCACCACTCTAAATTAGAGTTGACTCCCTTCACCACTCTAAGTCAGAGCTAACTAGTGTCCTGGTTAAAAAAACAAACAAAAAAAAACAAAATAAAACAAAACAAAAATATTACCAATATTTGAGAAGTTAAAATCTCTAAATATTTAAAGAACAGAGTATTCTGGTAAATTGAGGTCTCAATGATTAAACTGAGATTAACTCAGATAATATTTTTCTTAATCTTTATTATATTAAAAACCTGACAGAAGTGCCTTAAAGCAAACTCTTTTGGTATTATAGAAGACTCAAGGACTCTAAGGGAGAGGGGGACTGTTGCGAGGGTGTTGAGGATCCAGGGCACAATGGTGGAGGAAGACTTCAGTTGGTGGTGAGAGTGGTAGGGCGATACCTATTACAGAGAAATAAGAAACTGGGGAAAAAAAGAAATAAAAACATAGAAACTTTACCCATATGCCAACAATTGTTTCGTAAATCATTATTTCCCCCAACTAAGTGATTGATATAAAGCCATATTCTCAAACTTCAGTTAGCTACCCAAATTATATTTTAAAAATAGCAAATTTAACCAAAGGGCTAGTCATTTTTGAAAATATATGTATTTTTAAATTTTTCTTTCAAATGAGATGGAGTTGCATGAGAAAGAAGCCAGAAAACCATTCCAATTTGTGTGGTACTGAGGCCTAGAGCCTCAAGCATGCTATGCATTAGCTCTAGCATGCTAGTATTTTTTACTGTCTTCCATATCATCTGTATAAAATGATTTGCTTGTGTCCCTAAATAGTCATGGATTTGCAAAGTTGGGTTGAGGTTTCAGTGTATAAAAGGTTAAGTTAGAGAGAGAGAGAAGAGAAGGAAACAAGAAGAAAAGAAAAAGAAAGAAAAGAGAAACAGGCAAGATAGTTTACCTGAGCATGTGCTTACTGCATGTGATGGAGGTTTGAACACAAGCTTAGCTGCACTGGGGGGGAGAGGGGGTGTTGGAAGGGGTGGATATCAATGCTATCATCTCTCTGTCTCTCTGTCTTTCTCTGTCTCTCTCTGAAAAAGCTGGCCTGGATTGATAAAGGCCCAATGATGACAAAAATAAATAAACATTTTGTAATGTAAATACTGATCTAACAGGAAGGACATGACAGTAATAAATTTGTATGCACTTACCAACCTGCCTCAAAGTGACTAAGAAAGTCTGATAAAAATTAAAGACCTGGGAGTCGGGCGGTAGTGCAGAGGGTTAAGCACAGGTGACACAAAGCATAAGGACCTGCCTAAAGATCCTGGTTCAAGCCCCCAGATCCCCACCTGCAGGGGAGACACTTCACAAGCAGTGAAGCTAGTCTGCAGGTGTCTCTCTTTCTCTCCCCCTTTCTGTCTTCCCTTCCTCTCTCCATTTCTGTCTGTCCTATTCAACAACAACGACATCAGTAATAACTACAACAATAAAACAACAAGGAAAACAAAAGGGAATAAATAAATAAACATTTTTTTAAAAATTAAAGACCAGGAGTCAGGCGGTAGCACAGCTGGTTAAGCGCATGTGGCACAAAGTGCAAGGACCAGTTAGGATCCCAGTTCAAGCCCCCAGCTCCCCACCTGCAGGGGAGTCACTTCATAGGTGGTGAGGCAGGTCTGCAGGTGTCTCTGTCTCTCTTTCTCTCTATCTCCCCCTTCTCTCTCAATTTCTCTCTGTCTCTATCCAATAACAAATAAATTAAAAAAAATTAAAGACCATATGTACAAATACAAATAAACCAAACAGATCTAAGAAATTGAGAATATAGACTATTTCAAGCATAAAACAAACACAGGCCTTCACAAGGAGACTTATGGAAGTTGGCACACAAAACACTGTATCTTTTCAGACATGCCTATTTGAAGAACCCGTGAAATACTGACAAAACTTAATCATATAGGAAGCCACAGTCTTGTATCTAGTATCAGTAGATTATATGGAACACTTTAACATTAACAAAAAGGTAATTATTGAAAGATTTTTAATATTACTCTTCATTTATTGGACAGAGACAGAATGAAACTAAGAGAGGGAGGGGAGATGGTGAAGGAGAAAGAGACATCTGCAGCACTGCTTCACTGCTCGTGACGCTTTCCCTGCACTTTAGCAGCCCCTAAAAAAGACAATTATCTAAAACACAAACAGATGCTCTGATATAATCCATTGCATAAAGGTGAAATCACATTGGAAATAAAATATTTTGCACTGAATAAGAAAAATAAGGCATCTCAAAATTTATGGGGTTAAGCCTTAAACACATATACTGGGAAAACAAGATTGCAAATAAATAATCTAAAGCACTATTCCTAGTTACCTTAGGATATATCAGTAAGTTAAGGTCAAATAAATTTAAAAGAAAGGCACAATAAAGACCAGATATTAGTGAAATAAAATAAATAAATAAATAAATACAGGGGGTCCAGCGGTAGCGCAGCGGGTTAAGTGCACTCTTGAAGCACAAGGACCGGCCTAAGGATCCAGGCTCCCCACCTGCAGGGGAGCCTTTTCACAAGTGGTGAAGCAGGTCTGCAGGTGTCTCATTTTCTCTACCCCTCTCTGTCTTCCCCTCCTCTCTACATTTTTCTCTGTCCTATCCAACAACAACATCAATAACAATAATAACTACAACAACAATGAAGCAACAAGGGCAACAAAAGGGGGGAAGCCATAGAAAAAGGGAGGTAAACTCAAAGTCACACTGATCAAGAAAAACAGAGAGAAAACATTAATATCAGGTATTAGAAAAGAGATATTAGATCCCATATACATGTAACAGTAATTATAATCAATTTTTGTATCTATGAAAGAATAGGTGAAGTGGAAAAACTCTACAAAAACACAGCTTACTAGAACTAATTTAGTAGAAATAGACTCTGAATACCAATATATATGTGAAATAAATTAAATTCATAATACAAATATTTCTCACACAAAAAATTCCAAAGCCTTGTCTGAAGGCTTCACTAGTGAATTCTGAACACAGTGACTAGAGTGTTGAACTCTCTAGCACAAGGTCCTGTGTTCAATCCCCAACAATGAATGTGCTAGATGATGCTTTGGTGCTTCTCTCTTCTCACTCCGTCAGTAATGAATAAATGTTCTTAAAGAAAAAGTACTGACAAATTTGCCAATTTATCTTAAGATATGTTTGTTTATGAGAGAGAGTAGGGGAAGTGAAAGAGCGAGACCATCACTCTGGTATTTGTGATGCCAATACCGATGCCATTATAAGTCCAATGCTTTGTTTTGTTTTTTCACGCTGAAAACTCAACTCACTTTTTATTTTATTTTATTTTATTTTATTTTATTTTATTTTATTTTATTTTATTTTATTTATACAATAGAAATATTGAGTGGAAATTGCTGAAGCCCTAACAAGTTTCCACAGAAAGGGACAGGCACTCAGCACCTAGTGGTGAGAATACAGAGGCATCAGCAACAAGTTGCAGTTGGGAAGAGATTTTTCTCTTCCTCCTCCTCCTTCCTCCTTCTCCTCCTCTTCCTTCACCTCCACCTCACCTCACCTCTACCTCCACCTTCCCCTCCTAGTAGAGATAGAAAGGCAGAGGGAGGGATGGGAGTCCGGCAGTAGCACAGCAGGTTAAGTGCATGTGGTACAAAGCACAAGGACTGGCAGAAGGATCCCAGTTTGAGCCCCCGGCTCCCCACCTGCAGGGGAGTCGCACAAGCGGTGAAGCAGTTCTGCAGGTGTCTATCTTTCTCTCCCTCTTTCTGTCTTCCCCTCCTCTCTCCATTTCTCTCTGTCCTAACAATGACGACATCAATAACAACAATAATAAAATTTTTAAAAAGACAACAAGGGCAACAAAAGGGAAAATATTTTTTTTTTAAATTTTAAAAATTAAAGTAATAAAAACGAAAGGAAGAGGGAAAGTGGAAGAGACCACAGCACTGAATCTTCCTTCAATGCAGTGGGGACTAGGATCAAATCTGGGTCAAGCACATGGAAAAGCAGCAGCGCATTATCCAAGTGAGGTATTTTGCCAACCTGGGAAGAGACCTTAAAGAGAGCTAGTCATGATTCAACAGAGGGAGTAGTTTCAGGCTATACAAGGAATTCCTATAAATCAATGAGAAAAAGACAGCCAAGCTGATAGAAGAAAATGGGCAAATTACATAGCAGACAATAAACTTAAGAAAGGACACTCAGCCTCAATAGTAATAGAGAAATACAAGTTAAAATGAACTGTCATTACAAAGAGAGTGGCTATAATTCAAAGTAAAAAAAATTGATCAAAGAAGTGTATATTAACACAATTTTTGCCTTTCTGTTTTCTATTGCTGGATGTAGAACATTACTAGGAAGTGGTGCAGTAGACAAAGTGTTGAATTCTCAAACACAAGGTCCCAAATTTGATTCCCAATATTGCATATGCTAGAATGATACTCTGGGTGTCTCTCTTTCTCTCTCTCTCTCTCTGACTTTTTAATGCTTTTTTTAAAAAAAAATACTATATTTATTTATTGCATAAAGGCTGCCAGAAATCTAGAGAAAAGGAGGAGATTGGGAGAGAGAAAGAGAAACACCTGCAGCCCTGCTTCTCTGCTCATAAAGTTTTCCACCTGCAGGTGGGGACTGGGGTCTTGGACCCGGGTCCTTGAGCATTGTAACATGTGCACTCAACCGAGTGTGCCACCACATGGCCCCTCTGACTTTCTCATTAACAAATAAGGGGAAAAATTTAAATCAAAGGACGTTACACATTTCATAGCAAAGGATGCTAGTTGCTGTCTCTCTCCCACCCTTCTGTCCTACCTTACAGTTAGAACTTTGCGTAGACTACTATCTGTAATAATGTTTCTCCTTGCTTTACAATTGTGGTTCCAACCTTTTCAGATCTTTCCAGTACAACATCATACCAATTTGGTTCTCATAAGAAGAATGAACTCCATCCTTTGCTATCATTCCCAAATCGTCTCTGAGCCCCAGATATGGTATACTCATCTTTGGCACACTAGAGGACATAAATAGACTAGTTTCAGTCATGTGAGTTTAATAGCTCCTCTCCATTTGAAATTTAAGCTTCCAAAAGCCAGAACAGTCAAGAAGAAGGGGAAGTGTGTGGGGTAGAAAGCAGAAGGTGATTTATTCTGTTTTATTTATTTTATTTATCTGTTTTATTACTTTTAAATACATAAAATAAATATATTTAAATATTTATTTTACTGTTTTACTTATTTTATTTATTCTTTTTAGACTTAAAAACTAAGAATATAGTGCTATATAAGTAATGATATATTAACCTTTGCTATCATTTGTTTTCTGTTTATTGTTTTGAAGGTTTATTTAAAACAACCAAAAGATTGCACATTTTGTGAACAATAAACTGAAAAAGAAATCTTATCCTGATAAATCATCTTCCATTCCACTGAGTTCTACTTAAAAAAAGAAGAAGAAGAAGAAAAGAAAAGGAAAGAAGTGTGTAGGAAAGAAGAAAGAAGGAATCCAGAGCTTTTGCTATGGGTTTTTGTGCTTCCTGATGTCATCATGGCAGTAGAATGTAACATGGTTTAGTCTTGGCCAAACAAAGGATGGAAACGTGTACAGGATTTGTCACTCTGTCCTGTCTTCAGAGTCAGGGCCAGATTCCTTTCCTGTGCTAATTTATGGATTTTCTCTGGTAGAAAGTAGGATGTGAATCTCACCTCTAAAGTGGGTCTGAGATATTTGTTAAAGGGGATGCATAGCAACAAAATAAAAAACAACAAATTCACAACCAAAGTTCTTTTCATTAAGGTGTCAGCATGTCAACAAGGGACTGATAGCAAAACTCCATAGTAAAGTCATAAATATTATATCTATAGAATTATAGATGTTATTCTATAGAAATTATATATTTATATGTATAGAAATTCTCTCAACCCCCCCAAAATAAGCAATCTGACAAAATAAAAGTCAGTTAAAGATCTGAATAGACAGTTCTCTATAGAAGGCATACATGAAACCTACAGAATTATGAAAATAAAACTGTTCCACATTATTTATTTTTAGATAAATGTAAATTAAAACCACAACAAGATACCACCTCACACCTGTGAGAATGGGCTTTTATCAACAAGACAGGAAAAAACTGATGTTAGTAAGGATGTGGAGAAAAAGAACTCTTATTACAGTATTTGTGGGAATGCAAATTGGTGCAGCCTTTATGGAAAATAGTATGGAGAGGGGCCAGCAGTAGCATACCAAGCTAAACATACATAGTACAAAGCACAAGGACTCACTCAAGGATCCTGGTTCAAGCCCATAGTTTCTCACCTGCGAGGCTGTAGTGGGGGTGGGGTATCGCTTCACAAACAGTGAAGCAGTGTCTATCTATCTCTCTCTCAATTTCTCTCTGTCCTATTCTGTTTAAAAAAAAAAAAAAGCCTCCTCAGGCTGAGGGTATGGATCGACCTGCCAACTCCCATGTTCAGCAGAGAAGCAATTACGGAAACCAGACCTCCCAACTTCTGCACCCCATAAAGACCTTTGGTCCATACTCCCAGAGGGATAAAGAATAGGGAACCTTGTAATGGAGGGAATTGGGATATGGCATGCCAGTGGTGGGAATTGTATAAATTATACCTCTCTTATCCCTCAATCTTGTTGATCATTATTAAATCACTGATAATAAATAAGTAAAAAGAAGTGAAAAATGAGAAAACACAAAGCAGAACTTGGACAGGATTTGGTGTATTGCACCAAAGTAAAGGACTCAGGGATGGAGGGGGGAGGATTCAGATCCTGGAACATAATGTCAGAGGACCTAGAGGAGGTTGAATTGTTATGTGGAAAGCTGAGAAATGTTATACATGTACAAACTATTGTTTTTTTGTTACTGTATTTTATTTTTTACTATAAGCCATTAACTCCCCAATAAAAATAAATAAATAGAAAAAAATGGCCTCCAGGAGCAGTGGATTCATAGTGCTGGCACTGAACCCTAGAGGCAAAAAAAAAAAAAAAAAAAAGGAAAATAGTATGGAGAGTTTTCAAGCAAATAGAAATGGAAATTCTGTGGTCCAGGAGTTGGCATAGTGGATAAAATGTTGGGCTCTCCAGTCTGGAGAACTCTCAGAAGGCTAGACATGGACCTACCCTATGACCCTGCAATTCATCTCCTGGGGATATATCCTAAGGAACCAAATACACCCATCCAAAATGGTATGTGTATACTCATAGCAGTACAATTTATAATAGTCAAATCTTGAGAGCAACCCAGGTGTTCAACAGCATGTTAGTGCCTGAGTAAGTTGTGGTATATATATATACAATGGAATACTACTCAGCTATTAAAAATGGTGAATTCACCTTCTTCACCTCATCTTGGATGGAGCTTGAAGAAATCATGTTAAGTGAGATAAGTCAGAAACAAAAGGGTGAATATGGGATGATCTCACTTATAGACAGAAGTAAAATCAAGATCAGAAGGGAAAGCACTAATCAGAACTTGGACTGGAGCTGGTATATTGCACCTCTGTCCTACCCAATAAAAATGGAAAATGGTGACCAGGAGCAGTGAATTTATAGTACCCACACCAAGGCCCAGTGATAATTCTGGAGGCAAAAAAAAAAGAAAAAGAAAAAAAAGTAATGGGCTATATATCCAATGGAATATTACTACACAACTGTACTTGCCTAAGCCACTGTGAGATCCTTACTAGTGAAAACTTTCTTTTAAAAAAGCTTCATCACTTCAAATCAAATATCTCTTATTTCATATAAGTGAAAAGGAAATGAGATGACATGAGGTCAGGAGAATAAACTCCATGTTCAAAATTAGAAGCTTTAGATCTCATCCTGTCCACATCATCAGCATTCCATGAAACATCAGGAGAAAAAAAACAACAAAAAAGTCTACTCTTCAAGATAAAAGTCCTATACATTTTAAATGACTGTCTATGAGTTCTGGGCTAGTCATTTTGCTATCCTGGGGATCCTAGAGTGACAGGAAGGTCTCTGGGAATATTTGTCCTGTCCCCTTCTCCCAAGTTCTCAAAACTGTGTTCCTTCCCATTCAACTAATTAGATTCATTAAATGATCATGTCAAAAGCACAAGGCTAAAGCTATGTTACCTGAAAAGGTTGGTACGAGGTCAAAATAACAATAAAATGGGTGGGGGTAGATAGCATAATAGTTATGCAAAGACACTGTAGTGCCTGAGGTTCCAAAGTCCCAGGTTCAATCCCCCACACCACCATAAGCCAGAGCTGAGCAGTGCTCTGGTATTTCTGTTTCTCTATCTCTGCATCTCTCTGAAAAATAAATAAAATATATAAAAATTTGTTTAAAAAATAATAACAATAAAGTAGTTCCAAAAAAAAAATAAAAATAAAAATAAATAAAGTAGTTCCCACCTGCAGGGGGGAAGATTTACCAGTGCTGAAGGCATCTTTCTTCTTCATCTCCTCTAGCCTCTCAATTCCTCTCTGTCCTATAAATAAATAACTAATATATTTTTAAAATTAGGCACACTAGCCATGTAGTTGACAAGAAGTCCCTATCTTCTTGCATGAATATCACCTTGCATGAATATCACCTTCTCCAGGCTTCCACCTACACAAATGAAAAACACATGGGGACATTAACCTTAAAAAGGCAACAGCTGCCCTCCCATCTCCACATGTTTCTCTAGTGAATTCATTACTTTGTTCTGCCCATTATATCACAATTTTTTTTATCCTTTTTTGGGACCTTCAGAGAATTCCCACTCTTGAGATGGACCTATGAATAGGAGTTTTAGAAAGGAGACTAGTGTGGTGGGTGGTACTTCAGCTGGCAGGGCATAGTCATTGTGCTGTGCCAAGACCCAATTCTCCACCTGCAGGAGGGAAGCTTCACAAACAGTGGAGCAATGCTGCAGGTGGCTCTCCCTCTCTTTCTTTCCCCATATACAACTACCAGGAACAGTGGGACCATACAGACACTGAGCATCTGCAATAACCCTGGTAGCAAAAATGGGAAAAGATGAAATTGGTGAAGGAATCTCAGGCACTGCTAGGAGTTGGAAGATGTACCTTGAACTGTCATTTTCTAGGATTTCACTTGTTTCTTTTTCCAAATCTCTCCTTAAACAGTTTTAAAGACTTGTTTGTGGGGGCTGGGTGGTGGCACACCTGGTTAAGCACACATAGTAAAAAGCACAAGGACCTGCGCAAGGATCCAAGTTCAAGCCTCTAGCTCTCCACCTGTGGGGGGGGGGGTCTGCTTCATTAGTGGAGACACAAGTCTACAGGTGTCTCTCTCTCTGTCTTCCCCTCTCTATCTCCCTTCCTCTCTCAATTTCTCTCTGTCTTATCCAATAAAATGGGAGGAAAATGGCCACCAGGAGCAGTGGATTCATAGAGCATGAAACCCCAGTGATAACTCTAGAGGCAAAAAAAAAAAGAGACTTGTTTGTTATGCAGAGTGTCAGGGGGAGGGAGGGGAGGGAGGAGAGGGAGAGAAACTAAAGGATGACTCAGCTCTGTCATAAGATAGTACTAAGAATTGAACTTCTCATCTGGGCTTCAGGCATACATGTTCTGTGTTCTAATAGACTGAGCTATCTCCCCAGCCTGTCTCCCCCTACACACACGTACTAACATCAGGACTGCTTCAATAACTAACCCAAAATCTCAATAGCCAGTGCATCCCTAGATTTCTTCATATTCCTTTTTTCATTACTTAGATGACTTTCCATGAGGCTTTATAGAGATTTGTGCTGATAATAAGATCATAGCAACCAGATCAACAGGATACTGTAACTTTAAATTACTCACCTGGAGAAAACTAGGCTACATATTCTTTTGTGCCACAAGTTGGGGATCATCTCCCAGCTGCCATGGTATTTAATATTCTAGCAGAACCACTTCATATCAGGGGAGCACAAGAGGCCTTAACATAAGTCGCTTCCTGCTTCAACATTACTGGTTCTTGAGCATTCTGGTTCCAGTTCTTTTGCACACTTGACAAGAGGCAAGATACCTTTGCCTCTCACACACTCTCCTTAAGTACTTGGTAAGTGTCACTTGTACCCAGTTACCTGACAATCTTGCTAAAATGCAGATGGATTTTAAGAGGCAGGAGAAGGACAGGGACTTTGGTGATGGGTGTGATGAGTTGTACCTACACAGGTAAAGGAGACTTTTTTTATATATATAGAGACAGAGAAATTGAGAGAAAGAGAAACATCTGCAGCACTGCAGACGGAGACTGAGGGCTTGAAACCAGGTCTAGGCACACTGTAATGTGCAATGTACTGGGTGTGCCGCCACCGAGCTAAACCAGAGAACTTATACTATTGTGATTATAGTGAAATCACTGCTAGTAAAATTATTTAAAAATAGATAAGGGCTCATGAAATGGCTCACTTGGATAACACACTACTTTGCCATGTGGGCAGCCCAGGTTTGAGCCCAGCCCCTACTGCACAGAAGAGAAGAAAGCTTCAGTACTGTGGTCTTTCTCCCTATCTATCTACATATATATATGATCTTATATATTTAAAAAGAATAATAAATAAGCAAGAAAATGCAGATCTTAATCCAGGAATGGTGAAAGGACCAAGTGTATGTTACTGCTCCAAGGATTGCTTGAAGCTCATGCTAACAGATGACTACCAATGCCCTTCCCAGACTGGCTGTAGAGAGAGGCTGCTCATCCCACTATGAATCTTGATCCTCTCTGACAATTGTGCAGTTTTCGTCTTCACTCAACAGCTCCCAGAACTCTTCAAGAACTCTTCCAGCTCTTCACCTCTCTGACTCCACTGCCTTCATCTTGTACCATATCTTCACTCAGTTTCCAAGTGCATCCTATCCTAACAAAGCCAACATCCACTGATCCTCACTGGGTCATCTTCAAAGCCTTTCTCTTGCCCATTCCTTCTTCCCAGCAGCCCACCTCCACCCCTAGCTCAGCAACACTCCCCAGGCCCTGGGTCTTCAGTCCCATTTTAGCAGTGCCCTGAGTACATGTGCATTGTAACTGGGCTTATTTATATGGTGTGTCTTTTCCTTTCGTGTCCTTATGCACATAGTATCTATTTTCACCTTCTTAAGTTTCAAGAATAGAAGGCATGACTTTTCTTCCTTCTCCTCTCTGCTCCAAGCCAGGGATATGAAGCTCTGTGGTGCCCAAGGACACATCATTCATAGATGTCAACCGGAGTCTTCTCTTTCCAGGTTCTTTCTTTCTTTCTTTCTTTCTTTCTTTCTTTCTTTCTTTCTTTCTTTCTTTCCTTCTTCTAATTTTTATTTATAAAAAGGAAACACTGACAAAATACATAGGATAAGAGGAGTACAACTCCACACAATTCCCACCACCAGAATTTCGTATCCCATCCCCTCCCCTGATAGCTTTCCTATTCTTTATCCCTCTGGGAATATGGACCAAGGAACATTATGGGGTGCAGAAGGTGGGAGGTCTGGCTTCTGTAATTGCTTCCCCACTGAACATTGCACTGACAGGTCGACCAATGATCCCAGCCTGTCTCTCTCTTTCCCTAGTGGGGTGAAACTCTAGGGAAGTGGGGCTCCAGGACACATTGGTGGGGTCATCTGTCCAAGGAAGTCCAGTTGGCATCATCTTAACATCTGGAACTTGGTGGATGAAAAAAGAGTTAACATATAAAGCCAAACAAATTGTTGACTAATTATGAACCTAAAGGCTGGAATGGTTCAGATGAAGAGTTGGGGGGGTCTCCATTTTGTAGATAGTTAGTAAGCCTATTTTAGTTGTATTCCAAAGGGCCCATGACTATACTAGTTTTTTTTTCTTTGTTTTGAGCCTGACTTCTTAAACCCTAAGACAGCAGGAACCTCCCACTTCCTCTATAGGGCCTATATTTCCTCCCAGTTCTGCAACCTCTAGTGTGGAGCTTACTTTCCTGCATGCTTCTCTCAATTCATACCACATGATATTCCATCTGCTGATCCCAACCTAATCAAAGCAATGAGTACCACCACCTCAGCATGCTTCACTTCAAACTGTATCCAGAGACATCATTCATGAAAAGCACTTAACATGGAGTCTAGCATGAAGTAAAAATGTATGGCCTTCCTCCAGATGCGTTGTCACTGTAATTTGTTTTTGTTTTCCTTTTCACTTTATTTAGGTTTTAATTTTATTTTTATTTGTGATTAACAGTGGGTTACAAGATTCTAAGATTACAAAGCATATTTCTACACCACCCACTACCAAAATTCTGTGTACCCCTTCCACACCTCCCAGTGATAACAACCATAATTCTCACAAAGTCTTTAAAAAGTTTGTTCACTTCTGTCTTTTTATGCTTGTTTGTTTGCTTTTGCAAGCTAATGTATATCAGTTCTCTAGATTCCACATATAAGTGAAACCTTCCAGTAGTTGCCTTTTATCTCTTTATTGATTTCTCTAAGCATAATCCCCTCCAGTTTTACCTATTTTGTCCTAAAGGATACAAAATCATCTAAACAACAAATTTCTGATAGAGAATTGTATTAATAGAATGCATCTCTGTGTGTTACACTCTCTCTCTCTCTCTCTTAATTTTTACTTATTTTTATTTGAAAGAGAAGAGAGAAGGTGAGAGAGTCCAGCCCACTACTTAGTTCTGTCTGTCTTTCTGAGTCTCAGGCATACAAGTTCTGTGCTCTAACAGATCAAGCTATCTCCCTACTTCTTTCCTATTTAGCATTGTATTCAGCCATTACAAACCAGACTCTCTGAGAAATGTAAAAATATCTAAGGCATAGATAGACCTTCTTCATGAAAACTACATAGAATTCTTTCTAAATGCTTGTGATTTCCTAAGCGTGAATTACTCCCACACACATACACAAGGGAAAAAAAACACAAATTATACCTTATGTAAAATTGCATTGTACAAAATTCAGCCCCACCAAGGAAAGTCTACAGGCTGAAAAAGTAATGACTCCAACTTAAAAATGAATTAATTTGGGGGGTAGGGAGAACTACCCCGCTGACTAACATCAGTCTGCCTTTTTCAGTCTTGCTTCACGTTTCACCTTGTGGGTATTTTGAAAGAATTAAACACCTAGCAATTTTTTTTCTCTTGCTTTCCCTTATTTTTCAGAGGACCTCAAAGGATATAATGAAAAGATAAGAGTGTAAGGAATTAGTGTGCAGGAATGTGTCAACCAACAGGAAAAAGTGAATATAGGAAGCAACAAACCCCTTGACGAAGAAATGCAAAAGATACAATCTGCAGTTTTCTTCAATTCTCAAGACTGGTTGCAAAAAGAATCACTTAGGGAGATATATAAATTGTCAGAACCCAAATCTTATGCCAGTTAAATCACAATTCCTGTGCTCTAGTGTTGTTATAAGGTCCCAGGTGATTCCAATGTGTCTCTGGGAGGAAAAGCACTTTGCTAATTGACCAGCTATAGACACCACCCATTAAGCTGTTGGGCAAAGGAAGATAAAACATTAACTTTCTCTACGGACAAGCTCTCACTCCTGTTCTGTTCTTCAGCCAAGAATTTCTTTCATTTCCCCAAATACATTAGACCTTTACAGTCTGACTAGAGTCATCTTCCTCCCTCTTCTTTGCCATCCACACAGTTCTAATTCATTCCCTAGGCTCAGCTCAATGACCTCTCGAGGGACTCCTTGCTAGCCTTATGGATTATGGTGCCCCGTGCACCTCCTCATCTAGAAGTTAACAGTGTATTACAGGATTGGTTGTATCTTATCAGTCTTCCTTGCTAGAGCAGGCAGGCATTCTCAAAGTGTGCTGTATAGGCCAACAGCTTCAAGTCCCCTGGGAACTTGTTAGGAAAATGAATTCTCCGACTTAGTCCAGACCTATTGAATTAAAAACTCTGGGGGTAGGAGACCACCGTTTTGTGGGTTAACCAGCCTTCAGGGTGATTGTGATGTGTGCTCAAGTTTGAGTGAAGTTTGGGTTAATGCCTTAACTCCTTGAGAGATGGATTACATTTTCACATTTGCCTCTTTTTTTTTTTTTACTAATTCATTTTCAATCTCTGTCCTATTTGCATATGCATGTGGCAAACACCTGCTGGATGAGTGAGTGTGATGGCCCAAGAATCCAAGCTGGAGGGTGTGGTCAGGAGGTAATGACGTGACTGGAATGCTGAAATTAAAAAAACCAAGTCCTGAATTCTATCTTTGGCATTACATGTGTCTGACTAATGCTCTGGTTCTCTCTCTCTCTCTCCATCGATCTCTCCCTGTCTCATGTTAATAAATTAACACATTCTTTAAAATGTTAAAAATATGTGAGTTGGTGGGCCTGGGTGGTAGCGCACACATGGCACTAAGTGCAAGGACTGGCTCAAGGATCCTGGTTTGAGCCCCCAGCTCCCCACCTGCAGGGGAGTCACTTCACATGTGGTGAAGCAGGTTTGCACCTTCTCTGTCTTCCCTTCCTTTCTTTATTTCTCTCTGTCCTATCCAACACCAATGATAAACAACAAAGGCAGCAAAAGGGAAAAAAATAGCCTCCAGGAGCAGTGGATTCATAGTGCAGGCACTGAGTTCTTGCAATAACCCTGGAGGCAAAAAATGTGTGTGTGTGAGTGTGTGTGTGTGTGTGTGTGTGTGTGTGTGTGTGTGTGTGTGTGTGTGTGTGTGTGTGTATACTGGGAGGAGTCTATCACAAGGCAGTGAACATATTCATTTAGGTTCAAGTGGGCTTGTTAGAGAAAGGCTCTGAAAGGAAGGACACTAGCAACTCCTGCACTGTCACTCTGCAGGTAGCCTGGAAGAGGGGGCAAATGCCAAGATGTCTACATCCTCTATGGTATCTCTCTTTATCTCTTTTTTCCTGAATGCTACACCCATAAAATGCAGTGAGTTTGGATATGAACATTTGGAGACAATGACTAAAGTTAATCTCCTAAGTGTCCTCAGAACCCACTATAAAAATTGGAAGCTGGGTGTAAACCCCATAGACTGAATCTGATATGGGGCCCATATTCAGCTTAGGAGCCTATATGACCTCTGCATCCCTGTAGATCTGAGCTCACATTCTGTGGTCATGAGTAGGAACATTCCAAGCTGCCCCAATATCAGGACCCATCACATATTTGGGAGCTACTCTCCTCCCTCATCCAGCTTTCTGGTCCTTTTTTCAGCCATGGCATCATCTCCCCAGATAATAACTTGGACCCACCTGCATATCAGATGTCAGACTCAGAAAAAAAAGAAAAAAAAATAGTATAGTCATGGGCCTTTTGGAATATAACTAAAATAGGCCTACTAACTATCTGCAAAAAAGGAGACACCCCAACTTTTCATCTGCACTATTCTAGCCTTTAGGTCCATGATTGTTCAACAACTTGTTCTGCTTTATATGTTAACTCTTTTTCAGCCACCAGGTTCCAGATGCTAACATGATGCCAACTGGACTTCCCTGGGCAGACGACTCCACCATGTGTCCTGGACCCTGATTCCCCAGATCCCCGCCCCACTAGGGAAAGAGAGACAGGCTGGGAATATGGATCAACCTGTCAACGCCCATGTTCAGCAGGGAAGTAATTACAGAAACCAGACCTTTCTTCCACCTTCTGCACCCCATAAAGTCCCTTGGTCCATACTCCCAGAGGGATAAAAAATAGGAAATCTATCAGGGGAAGGAATGGGATATGGAGTTCTGGTGGTGGGAATTATGTGGAGTAGTCCCTCTTATCATATGGTTTTTGTCAGTATTTACTTCTTATAAATAAAAAAAATTTAAATTGGAAGCTGGGAGCTCAGGTATATATCCATTTCATCTATCTATCTTTCTAACTCTCTCTCTCATCTCTTGCTCTCTCTCTCTGATCTAATGCCTTAATGTATGCATCTTTCTCTGTCTCTTTTCTGTGCCTGTGTTGTTTTAGTAAATGTTCATTTCCTTGAAAATGACCAAGTCTCATATGAGTCTTCCATATTGACAGTCTAGAACCCTACCAGCAGAGCTTAAAGGGAAACTCTACACCCTTTGCCTTGTCTCTTCTTGCTTTCCTGCAAGAGGTTCTTATGAATAAGCAAGTGAGAAGTATGACCTCAGTAGATACTGATGGGAAAGGCCAGCTTATTTCTGGGCCTTGTGAAGGACATCACCTTTAGTGTCAAAGCAATTGAAAGGTAAGGCTAGGCAGTGTCACACCTGGTTAGGTGCCTACATTATAGTGCACAGGGACCTAGGTTCAAGCTCCTGTTCCCAGGAGGGAAACTGCATGTGGTGAAGCAGGGCTGCAGGTGTCTCTCTGTCTCTCTCCCTTTCTAAATCCTCCTTCCCTCTCATCTGTCTCTATCCAATAATAAATAAAAATAAAGAAATTGGAAGCTGAGATCAGATGGTGGCATACCCTCTAGAGGACACACCTCTGTAGTGCAAGGATCCAGGTTTAAGCCTCAGGTTCCCACCTACAGAGGAGAAGCTTCTGTAGGTGTCTTTCTTTTTCTCTCTTCCCTCTCTGCACCCCCAAGTCTCTCTGTCTCTATTAGAAAAATAAAAAAGGAAGCTCAAGGACAAGTGCAAGGGTCCCTGTTTGAGCCCCTGGTTTCCCACCTGCAGAGAGGTCTTGCTTCAAGCGGTAAAGCAAGTCTGCAGGTATTTATCTTTCTCTCTTCCTCTCTGCCTTCTCCTCCTCTCTCAATTTTCTCTGTCCCATCCAACAACAACAACAACAATAATAATAACAATAATAGCAACAATGGAGAAAAGATGGCTGCCAGGAGCAGTGGATTGGATTCACAGTGCAGGCACTAAGCCTCAGTGATAACCCTGGAGGCAAAAAAGAAAGAAAGGAAGGAAAAAAAGGGAGGGTGGCAAACCTAGTTGAGTGTACATGTTACAATGTGCAAGGATGCGGGTTTGAGCATGGTCCCCACCTGAAGGGGGAAAGCTTTGCAAGTGATGAACCAATGATGCAAGTATCTCTCTGTCTCCCTCTCAATCACCCCCTTCCCTCTTGATTTCTGACTATCTCTATCCAATAAAGAAATAAAGGTAATACAAAAATAAAAAAGAAAGAAAAAAGAAAAAAGGTCACCAGGAGCAGTGCCAGCACCAAACACCACATTAATGCTATTGGCAAAAAATATTTTAAAATTAAATAAATTACATTTTTGCTCACTTAACACAAATTCCTTGGAACTTTAACTAAACCAGCAGGATTTTTTAAAAATAAGTGTTTTTTTTTTAAAAAAAGTTTGGTTATTTTCCCCTAAATTTAAGTTATCAGAAAAGCCTGTTGATATAGTTTCTAGAAAGGACAACCTGAGAGACAGAAAATGTTGCTTTTCTAAGTTATACCTAGTGGGTAGGTCTGACCATTTTGGTCTGTGATGAAATGTATCTTTCCATCAACAGTCAAAATTATCTCTGTCTGCACTGCTTTTCCATGTCTAGGAGCTTATCATTTGTGAAATGTAACTTCAGTTTAGTAGCAGGAGTGGTGACGCAGTATACCGGCGACCATGGATGGAAGTCCCTACACAGTGCAGACGTCAGCCTTGGCAACAGAGTATGCAGTGATCTGCACAAGTGCATGGTGGATTGTGGGAAGGTCCAGTCTGTGATGGTGGACAAAGAAAAGTACATCCAGCTGGAACTCGCCCTTTATGGGCTGCTGCTGCTTCTCCTGATCAGAAGCATCTCAGCAGAGGTGCGCCAGGTTCCACCATGGCTACTTCTCCTGGGAACTGAACACATGTGATTCTGTTAGCTGGTAAACTTTTAGACCCCTCTACAGCCATGAGCAACCTTTACCAGAGCTGATAATTATTTATCTTATGGGACTAAACTTTCAATAACTATACCCAGACCTTATGGACCTAGTATACTCTTAACCCTTGATGATAAGTACTTATTTTTCCTTTTACCTGTTTCACCCTAAAAAACCTTGTATTGTTTAAACCAGCTCCCAGCTCCCTGTTGTGAATCCTTTTATGCACCGCAGCAGCCACCAGCCTCCACCACAACCCCTTTTTTAAGTTAACTTACAACAGCAGGTATTTGGGAATAGAAGCCACTTATAAATATATGTATGCCTAGAAAACATTAAAAAGGAGAGAGAAAGGTGCATATGAGAATCCAGGAAATAATTTGTTCTTATATATTTGTATTTTCCACAGTCTCTCTTCCCACCCCATACACACACACACACACACACACACACACACACACACACACTTCAGCTATGTGAAAAAACCTTCCACATCACAGTGAATTTATTTCAGTCCCACATCCTGATTAGCACATGATATCAGTAGAAGCACACTTCTCACATAAATGATGCAATTCTCAGTTTGGGTGCCATTTTTCCCTTCTTTAAATATTTTAGTGCAAACAAGAATTTCAGTGGGACGATATCATAAGAAGCATAAATTTATGGCTTTTCCTCAGTCAGGAAATTCCCAGAGTAGAAGAGGAACCTCTAATGTATACATGATGACAAATTCATGCAGTAGACAGGGCAGCAGTGATCCTTGATTTTGACTGTGATCAGGGATATTTAAATCACATTACAAATGAAACTGATGATTTATTTCACTTTAATTAACTAGGATCAACTACTTTCTTCCATTCAGTAATGACCTAGGTATGACATTTGGGGGTTGGGGGACACTAAACTTGGCTGATAATCACAGCTGAAAAACATAAATCAAAAGGTAAAGGATAGACAAGAACAGAAGATGACACAGCCATCTGTCAATCTCCCAAAGAATATGTTGGTTTTCATGATGGTATGTTTCTTTTTTTTTATTTCAATGCTGTTACTGGGAAGCATGTTATTCACTTAGAAGTTGGATTGAGACACTACTAACAAATAACTAGAGGGAACACTATCAACTAGCAACGGTAGAGACTGCCCCACTCTCCAAAGGGAGGCTAAGCTGGGTCACCCTATCCTGCCATTTGAAGAAGCCTGATTCTGAAGTGAGTGCAGCCTAGAATGTTCCCAGCTGTGACCATGGACTTTGAACTCATTCTGATAGGGACTTGGAGGTTTTACAAGCTTCAGTGCTAAATATGAATAGATATGGGCCCTAGGCCAGATCGATGTGGTAAGTAGTTAATTGCATTTATGTATTCTCTTCAAGTTTGTGAGTGGCTCTTTACCATAATCCTGCTTCCTAGTTCTTTTCTCAACTCTGACACGATCTTCTCAAACAAGATCTTAGTCCACCCTCATGTTAGCTTTCAAGCTCAGGGAAAGTTTACCAAAACATAGGCTCCACTCTAAGGTCCCTACTTTCATCTGCTCTATTCCCACTATGCTTCCTAGTTACTAAACATTTTGTCCTGCTTTCCATCTTACTACCTTTCAGCCACTAAGTTACAGATTCTATCATGATTCCATCCTGACTTCTTTGGGCAGACGACCTCACAGTGTGTCTTGGAACCTCACCTCTCCAGGGCTCTGGCACACTAGGGAAAGATAGAGACAGACTGGGGGGATGGTTCAGTCTATCAACATCCATGATTACAAGCAATTACAGAAATCAGAACTCCCATCTTCTGCATTCCAAAAAGAATTGTGATCCATATTCCCAGAGGGAAGTAAACCAGTGGGCTCTGTATATTCACTCCACTAGGATCAGAGCATTTGTCATTAGGAATCTTTTTTTTTTTTTTTTTTGTGAAGCCATGGAAGGGGTTTTGCATGTGTGTTTTCACGGGATTACTCACACTATAGGCATTCCCTATAACCCTAAGGGACAAGGCATTGTTGAGAGGGTCCATCAGACCCTCAAGGGCTAGGGGCCTAGGAGCCCCTAGCCTTCTCACTGAAATTGATGCCCTAGCATCCATGATCCATCAGGGGAGAGACAGGTCCACATAGGTTTTTGGGAGAGAACCAGACACCATTGTCATTCCTTTTTCCCTGTCAGATACAGAATTGCTCCTACATTATCATTCCCACTCTGCCATAAGCTTAATCTGGTTCTCAGGACAATTAGATAATCATTACCCTCCCAACAAATGGGTAGTTTTGCTACCCCTGCTGCCTCTATTGGTACCTAGACTTTTCTCCATCACTCCCATTTCTTCTGCCCCAATTTTCACAGGTGGTGGCAAGAAAGGAGCCACTGCCCTAATATATTACCCATATAAACCACGCCCCACGTTGGGCACTGGATGCAAGCTAGCATGGGGGTGCCTATTCCTGGGCACATAGTCTCTGGGTTGGAGAGAATGTGACCAGAGCCAGCCTGGGCTGCTACTCAGCAATGCAAGAGAGATGACCCAGGAACCAAGCTTGTGGCGGCGAGGCAATTCAATTCCTTATTGATCAGAGAGCCAAGGCTTTTAAAAGGCAGACCCAGGGGAGTCGGGCTGTAGTGCAGCGGGTTAAGCGCAGGTGGCACAAAGCACAAGGACCGGCATAAGGATCCCGGTTTGAACTCCGGCTCCCCACCTGCAGGGGAGTCGCTTCACAGGCGGTAAAGCAGGTCTGCAGGTATCTATCTTTCTCTCCTCCTCTCTGTCTTCCCCTCCTCTCTCCATTTCTCTCTGTCCTATCCAACAACAACAATAATAACTACAACAATAAAACAACAAGGGCAACAAAAGGGAATAAATAAATAAAATAAATATTAAAAAAAAAAAAGGCAGACCCAGAAGTGGCAAGTCAGAAATGGAAATGGCTTGACATTGTTTGGAAAGGGGAGGAGAAAGGCAAAAGGGCTGGGAAAAGTAGGAACTTCCTTAGCAACAGTTGCAAGGGTTTTAACTGGTAGGATTAATTAATAATAATTAATAATAAGGGAGGGTCTTGAGGGTAGAAAGAAGATAGATCAAAGGAATGGAATGGGTGGGAATCTTTCAGGCAAAACAATGATTATGTAGATAATAAGGGAGCAGGCCTTAGTATCAGGATTGCAGGTTGCTTTGTGAGGCAGGGAGTCTGATAAGACAAAGCAAATCTTGGGGAGTCATGTCTCTCCTCGCTCAACTTCTCAGTAGAGAGAGAGACTGACAGGATTGATGTGACCCTCAAATCAAGCCCTGCCAAGCTCAACCACATCCTTACAACTTCCTGACAGTTTTTATATCATCAATGAAAGGGAAATGAATCTGGAAAACACCAGAGGAAGCCAGGCACAGTTTCTCTTAGCTAAGAGAGAAGAGGGAAAAAAGACAAAAAGACACCTGAAAGTAGTAATAGGTGTAAGGGTGACTTAGAAAGAAAGTGAAGACAGAACCATTGGGGAAAAAATGGGGAATAGATAGATGATAGATAGATAGATAGATAGATAGATAGATAGATAGAGATGGATAGTTATAGAAACAAAAAAAAAATAAAAATAAAAAAAGAAACAGCCCATATCAGTAACCTTGGGAGAACTACTGCAGTTTCCAATGAAGAGAATGAGGTCACAGAACTCTGGTGGTAGGAACCTTATGGAATTATACCCCTATTATCTTAACAATTTTGTAAGTCAATAGAAAATCACTAATAAAAAATTAAAAGATAAATAAAAACAAATAACTAGCAGGTGTTAACAGAACTAGTATAGCACACAAGTTACCATGTGTAAGGACCTGGGTTTGAGTACCCACCTGCAGGGAGGAAGCTTCCAGAACAGTGGAGCAGGATATAGATTTCTCTGTCTACATATTTCTTTTTCTCCCTCTCTCTCACCTTCTCCCTCTCTCTCCCTCTCTCTCATCTTACTTCTGTCTCTATCATTAGAACAAACAAACAAACAAAAAAAGACCTAACAGCCATGATCCATAATGTGGCTTGTCTACTAACAGATTTTTGGGAAATTTATCCTAGCCCAAAATAAGAACCTCAAAAGCTACTGATTAGATAGTCCCTTTATGAATTTTGGTCCATACTCCCAGATGGGGGAGAAAAGTTAGGGGAAGATGACCAGAGGGCTCTGAACTCCAATTCCATCAGGACCCAGAGAGAGAAGAGGAAAAAAGGAAGTACACTTAGAAGTAGTAACAGAAGGGAGTCAGGTGGTAGCCAGCAGGTTAAGCGCATGTGGCACGAAACATAAAGACCAGCATAAGGATCCTGGTTTGAGCCCCTGGCTCCCCACCCACAAGGGAGTCACTTCACAAGTGGTGAAGCAGAACTGCAAGTGTCTATCTTTCTCTTGCCCTCTCTGCCTTCCCCTCCTCTCTCCATTTATCTCTGTCCTATCAATGATGACATCAATAACAACAACAATAAAAAAACAACAAGGGCAACACAAGGGAAAATAAATAAATATAAAAATTTTTAAAGTTAAAAAAAAAGTAGTAACTGGTGTAGGTGTTACTTAGAAAGGAAGAGAAGGCAGGACCATAGGAAAATTTGGCAAATATTTATAAATATAGTTATAGAAATAGTTGTCAATCTATGTCTGTGGCCTTGGGAGAACCATTTCAGTTTCCAGTGGAGGGAATGAGGACATGGAACTCTGGTGGTGGGACTGGTGTGGAATTATATACATGATATCTCATAATTTTGTAAATCAATATTAAATCACCAATAATAATTTTAAACAGACATTTTAAGTCTGGAGATTTCTCATAATTTTAGAAATAGACCTGCCATATGGCCCAGTAGTTTCTCTTCTGGGGATTTATCTAAAGGAAACACCTATAAGAAGAGATTTATGTATACGCATATTCACAGTAGCAGAATTTGTAATCTCCAAAACTTGAAAGCAACCCAGATGTCCAATGACAGATGCGTGGCTAAAAAAAAAAATGTGGTATATATACATGATGGAATACTATTCAGCTGTTAAAAATGATGACGTCAGGATCAGGTGGTGGTAACACCTGGCTAAGTGCACATGTTACAATGTGCAAGGATCCTAGTTTGAGCCCCCAGTCCCCACCCGCAGGGGGAAAGCTTTGCAAGTGGTGAAGCAGTGCTGCAAGTGCCTGTCTCTCTTCCTATCTCCCCCTTCCTCTTGATTTCTGACTATCCGTATCCAATAAATAAGCAAAGATAATAAAAATTCTAAAAAAATGTTTAAAAACACAATGAAGTCATCTCCTTTATGTCATCTTGGATGAGACTGGAAGAAACCATGGTAAGTCAGATAAGCCAAAAAGAGAAGGATGAATACCAAATAATCTCATAAGTGGGACCTAGTAATTAGGATCAAGGGGGAAAAAAGTGAAACATGAATCAGGCATGGTGTATTGATCAAAGCAAAGAACTCTGGGGAAAGGGGTGGGGGCAGGTAGAGTGGAAGAGAACTCTGGGGGCAGGTGCATAATGAAATTATATGCATGTGACAATAACAGCACTGTAAAGCATTAACCCCTCAAAGAAAAAGTTGTTTAAAAAAGACAGTGTTTTGGGGAGTTGGGAGGTAGCGCAGTGGTTAAGCTCACATGGCGCAAAGAACAAGGACCAGCATAAGGATCTCCATTGGAGTCCCGGGCTACCCACCTGCAGGTGAGTCGCTTCACAGGTAGTGAAGCAGGTCTGCAGGTGTCTTTCTCTCCCCGTCTTTCCCTCCTCTTTCCATTTCTCTTTGTCCTATCTAACAATGGCAACATCAGTAACAACAACAATAATAAGTACAACAACAATACAAAACAACAAGGGCAACAAAAGGGAAAATAAGTAAATAAATATTAAAAACAGTGTTTTTATATAAAAACCAATGTAGAAATACATGTATAATATATAAGTATATATTATATAATACATAGACCATTGGACTTGAGACCTCAGAGCCTCAGATATGAAAGTTCTTTTAGCATCCCTCTTCAAGTCTCTGCATCTATAGACAATTATTGATTTCTCTCACCAAAGATTTCTATTACTGTGTTTCTGAATTTTATATAAATGCAACTGTAATGTAATTCATGTATGACTGGTTTCATTCAACAATGGGGAAAGTAGATTTAGATATCTGCATATCATTATGCTTAAAAGGGTTGCTCAGCTTTACAAAATGTAATGATAACTACAAAGAGTTTCTGAGAATGATAACTCTCATCAGACTATATTGTAGAGGGATACGGGGGATTCCATTATCTGTCTCATGTTGTGTCTCATTCAGTAGCTGTTGGTATGGGGCTGGGAGATGGCTCACCCAGAACACACACTTTAGCATGGGATGAAGCAGAGCTATGCTGTGGTCAGTCTTTCCCCTTCTCTCAAAAAACAAACAGACAAACAAAAGAACTTTACTATATGCAAAGACCTGGATCTGAGCCCCAGGCCACCATGTGGAAGCATGTACTTTCATTAGTCAGAGCGAGCAGTGCTCTCCTCCGCTGTCTCTCACCCTCTATTACAGAGAGAGACAAAGAGGGAAAAAAAGTACACTGGAGTGATGGAATCCTGCAGTCAAGTCCCAAAGAAAATTCTGAAGAAAAAAGAAAAACAAAGAAACAAAGAAGCGGTTGGGAACCTGTTTCTTATCTTTCTCATGCCAATTATTTCTGTTACACAGGTATGGAGTTGAGGTAAATGCTGACTTTTTCTTCAAGGATCAAGGACTTGGTGGTCACAGGATGTGCCTGTGAAAAGACACAGAGCAACGCACAGAGTTTACTATTTGCAGAAGTAATTCTACATCTTCGCCTTTCTGATACAAGTGGTGCCCATTTCTGTTTTCCCAGGACAAAGCTATGGGCATTAAGCTCTGGTTTTCTTACCAAAGTGTCTCTCAATCTGTCTCTCTCTCTCTCTCCGTCTCTCTCTTTCTCTTTACCAGCAGGTTTATCCCTGGGGCCCTATACCTATACAGTCCTTCACTCCCAGTGGATTCACATTTTTCTTTAAATTTTTTTTTTTTTCTAGGAGTGATGGAGACAGAAGGTGTGACTCAACTCTGAAGCATCTCCTTGCTGGTGACTGGGGATTCAAGCCATATCCTTACATATGGCAAAATGTGCTATATACATGGTTAGCCACCTCCCTGCCTCTGAACATCTCTTTTTGTTTGAAGAGGCAAAAAAAAGTGTGTGAAATTGTCCTAATTTTGCTTCATTCAATGAACAGTGGCACAAAAGTTCTATTGAATTTACTTAGTTGCAACATTTTATGAATTATAATGCAAGCAATGAGAGGCTGTGAGAGGGACCTTAGAGTAACTTCCCTTTACTCTCCTAACAATGGTGAGGGTGACAGTGACCTAGAAAGATTTAGAATTTCTTTGATTCCTTAGACATGGACTTGAATGAACAAATGGATTTTAGTAAATGCCTAAGGATAAGCTAAGATACATAGTCATCTATTTTTCCCAACTGTTTTTTTTTTTTTTTTTTTTAAGAAAACCTCTAGCAGAAAAAGGAGAGAAAAACCATCACAGCTGGCTTATGGTGGAGTGGGAAGCAAAAAAGAGATTAAAGTAGTTCCTCACCTCTGGAGAAATAGGGTGGGGTCAAGGCTAAGGTGGAGGAGACAGTGGGGATACAAGGGCTGGGTAGATCTCAAAGAGTGCAAAGAGAAGTTCAAGACCTTTGACACTGGGCTATGCAGTAAACACTGAAGAAAGACATGAAAGACATTTGGTGAGTATGGTGGGTGAGTCTGTTAAGGAGCTGAAGGATCTGGGCTGGGAGACAGCATAATGGCTATGCAAAGAACTTTCATGCCTGAGGCTCTGAGGATCACACACTTAAGCTCCACCTTGCCTATGGGCCAATACTGTACTGAAACCTGGCTTTGTCCTGCCACTAGTATGACAGCTGAGTACTCAGTCTTTTTTTTTTTTTTTTTTTTTTGCCACCAGGATTATGGCTGGGTTTGAGTGCTGACCCAAGGACTCCACTATTCCTAATGACCTTTATTTTTCTCCTGAAAGAGACAGAAGTAGATAGGAAGAGATACGCCTACAGCTATGCTCCACTGCTCATGAAACTCCCCCCCTAAGCCGGCACGTAGGAACTGGGACTTGAACAAAGCATGATAACATGTGTACTTAACTGAGTATACCACCACTGGGCCACTTAAGTGCTTTGTTTAATGAGAAAAATCCAAATATGTATATAGTCAGGCTCAAATTTTGCAATTTTTTTTCTGACAACCATTTCTTTATTTTCTGATGGAGGGTGAGAAACACAGAAAGAGGGGGAAAGAGTGGGAGGTAGAGGGAAAGAGAAAGGGAAGGAAAAAGAGAAATAGAAAGTGGAGACACCTGCAGCACTGTTACAATACTCATGGTCCTTCCTTCCTGCCGGGCTAGCATCACGGGAGTTTCTTCCTGGGCACATGCTCTCTGGGTTGGAGAGAACTCGACCAGAGCCAATCTGGGCTGCTGCTGCTGCTTACTCAGCAATGAGGGAGAAAGACCAGGAACTTGTGGCGGAGTGGGAACGCAATGCCATGCCTTTATTGATCAGCGACAACACCTTTATATATATCTTTAACCGGAAGTGGCAAGTAGGAAAAGGAAATGGCTAGGGGTGTTGCAAAGGTTCTAACCAGTGGGATTAACCAATACCCTGCAGGCAGGGTGGGTCTCAGGCAAAACAATGATTATGTAAATAGACCACAGCATCAGAGCAGGGGAGCTGCCCGTCACCTTCCTGCATGTAGGGGATTATAGGTCTTGAACCTGAGCCCTTGTACATGGTAACATGCCTGCTCTACTGCAGCACTGCTCAGTCCTTCACATTGTTTTTCTGATAAAAGCAATCATATCTTAGAAGCAGCACAGAGCTGAGGAATGCATGTCACTGCAGTGCATTTTGTCCCATGTCATTGTTGCTGGTGGCCAAAGATACGGGTCGTCTGCCCAGCAGCCGTGAGTGAGAATTCGCCAGCACAATAGAAACATATTTCAGAAAACTAAGAGGGCTTATACTTCCTGAAGAGGCCAGTGGGAGCTGGCTCACTACCCTGTACATTTCCCAAATGGATAAAAACACCTCCTGTGCCACCTTCAGTCTCAGTAGTCCCCACCAATGTCTCCAAAGCATCACTAAGGTTTCCCAGTGACACAACTTCACATGCCAGCCACTTTCCTCAAATCTGGGGTTTGCCTTCCTGAACAGCATCTCCGTGTGTGATCCAGCCTCAGAAGTAGATGCTGTACTGCCAAATTGCATCCTGGCTGGGAGTGTGTGTGTGTGGGGGGGACTTAATTGACTGTAGGAAGTGTTTCTTTGTTGCTTTAAACTCACCTGACCCCTCAGCCACTTTTTACCTGGCTTCCAAACTGGCTGAAATAGGTCACTGGAATTCATTCCAATGTGGAAAAAATCCATTAGTGAGCACCACAACCTCACATGGCAAAGTCCTCCTAACAACTCAGTAGATAGAATCAGAACAAAACATACACAGTGGAACTCTACTCAGCTATTAAGAATGATGAATTCACCCTCTTTACCTCATCTTGGATGGAGCTTGAAGGAATCATGTTAAGTGAGATAAGCCAGCAAGATAAGGATGGGTATGGGATGATCTTACTCATGGACGGAAGTTGGGAAATAAAAACAGAAAGAGGAAACACAACATAGAACTTGGACTGAGCTTGGTGTATTGCACCAAAGCAAGGGATTTTGGAGAGGGGGAAGCTTTCAGATCCTGGTACATGATATGGGGGAGGAATTGGGCAGGGGGTGAGAATGTCTTACAGAAAATTGAGAAATTTTACCCATGTATCAACAATTTCAACCATTAATACCCTTAATTAAAAAATCAGAACATAAATAGTAGCTACTATTTATTGAGTGCTCACTATGTGTTAGAATTTCTCTAACTCCCGAAAGTTGGGTGGCAGCACAGAGGGTTAAGCACATGACATGAAGCGCAAGGACCAGCGTAAGGATCCCGGTTCAAGCCCCTGGCTCCCCACCTGCAGGGGAGTCACTTCACAGGTGGTGAAGCAGGTCTGCAGGTGTCTGTCTTTCTCTCCCCCTCTCTGTCTTCCCCTCCTCTCTCCATTTCTCTCTGTCCTATCCAACAATGATGAACAACAAGGGCAACAAAAGGGTGAAAATAGCCTCCAGGAGCAGTGGATTCAGGGTGCAGGCACCGAGCCCCAGCCATAACTATGGAGGCAAAAAAAAAAAAAAAGAATTTCTATGACTCAATGACCATATTTTAAGACATGCAATGCTTTCAACAGCTTTTCAAGGAAAGTATCGTTATCCTCATTATGTCACTGAAGAAACAAAAACAAGGTGCATAGTTAGCAAATGGCAATGCTACTTTTAGTTCAGTTCCACCAGACTCCCAAACTGTCTTTGACATTTGCTTTGATTTTAAAAAAAAAAGATTCACTTATCTTTTTTTAATATTTATTTATTTATTCCCTTTTGTTGCCCTTGTTTTTATTGTTGTAGTTATTATTGTTGTTGTCATTATTGGATAGGACAGAGAGAAATGGAGAGAGGAGGGGAAGACAGAGAGGGGGAGAGAAAGATAGACACCTGCAGACCTGCTTCACTGCCTGTGAAGCGACTCCCCTGCAGGTGGGGAGCCGGGGGCTTGAACCAGAATCCTTAAGCCAGTCCTTGCACTTTGTGCCACCTGCGTTTAACCCGCTGCACTGCTGCCCGACTCCCCAAATGACTCACTTATTTATTAAAGAAAGAGAATCAGAGCATCACTCTGTCACATGCCATGTTGAGGTTTGGACTCAGGACCTCATGCTTGCAAGTCCAGTGCTTTATCCACTCTTCTACCTCCTGGGCTGAGACAAACTGAATCAAAAATTATGAATAGAGCAGATGATATTAGGGATTTTAGGGTAGAAGAAAGCTAGGAAATTTATTTTAGGCATTTTCGGGGGGGGCACACAACTATGGTGGTTTTGCTTGAGTTTGGTAGCTAGCCTGAAGTTGGATAAGAATATAAGTGGTTAGCATCTATATTAATATACTTGACTTCACTATGCTTAGAACCCTTTTAGTAGTATCTGAACCTCTTTGTATTTTAGATACTTACAGGGCCAAGTGATCTTTATGACCTAAAGTTGTAGTTGATTTAGATGTTTAAAGAGCTATATTTGGGGGGCAGGTGGTAGTGCAGCAGATTAAACTCACGTTGTGCGAAGCATAAGGATCTGTGTAAAGATCCCGGTTTGAGTTCCAACATCCCCACCTGCAGGGGGGTCACTTCACAGGCAGTGAAGCAGGTCTGCAAGTGTCTATTTTCTCTCCCCCGCTCTGTCTCCTCCTCCTCTCTTGATTTCTGTCTGTCCTATCCAACAACATCAATGGCAACAATAACAACAACAATGAGCAGGAACAAAATGGGAAAAATCGCCTCCAGAAACAGTGGATTCATAGAGCAGGCACCAAGCCCCAGCAATAACCCTGGAGGCAATAAATAAATAAATAAAAATAAGAGCTATATTTGCTCTTATTTTATACATTTTTAGAGCTCCTTGAACAATTTTATCCCATTATCAGAGTTTGATCATCTTGCAGATTTAAGATATTAAATGTTTATGCTAAAGCAAATATTTGTGTGTAGGGTTATGGTCTAGGCACTTAGGGAACTTGAGATAATAAGTCTATTTTCCCCCAACATGTCATATTAATAGTGATTTATGAGACTATCAATCAGTTGGGTTAAAATTTCACCTTTCCAGCCTCTGAAAATCTATAACCACTCTGGTTTGCCAAACTAAATGTGTTTTCTTGTGTATGTGTCTGGTTGCCAATTCCATGGTTTCAAAAATGCACTATTCCACTGAACCATCACACTAGCCCCAACCCTAGTATATATATATATATATACATATATATATGTGTGTGTATATATATATATATATATATACACATATATATATATATATATATATATTTTAAAGTGAGGTGGGTTTTTGTTTCGTTGTTCTGGTTTTTTTTTTTGCTTGTTTTCTCTTTTTAACACATATACCCCTTAGGATAACTGCTTTCTAACAAGGCTGTTATGAACAGGGGAATCATCTCTCTTAAGATTACATTTAGGTCTTTTTTTTTTTTATTTAAGATATTTTAACCACCTTCACCTGAAAAGAGGTCTGAAGTCAGAAGGCTGAATCTCTAAGGAAGGTTTGTATTTATCAGTGACAAATATTGTGAGAACACCCTCTCCTACTCTTTCACCCACAAGACCTCATAGGTGGCTTTCTGATCTGATAGTGAGCTGACTACAGCAGTTTCTGAAAGGAGTTCAGTAGCAGCCATAGTGTTTCTTTGTGACTAACTCCAATTACTCAGAAATAAATGTAAGTGGATCAAGCCTCCCATCCATCCCCTTATACTCTAAGTGTGTTGATAATCACAGTGCTACTGTATAATGTGAAAACTTTCAAATAGAACTAAACCCAGGTCTATAAATACACATGATTAAGGCTCCAAAAATAGCACCCGCTTTATTTTCACGGGGGCTAGTTCTTCGTGGTGATTGCCTGGTTGATTTGCAATTTCAGAATACAAATGGCTTTTCTCCTTAACTAATGGAGTACTTGGCAGGGTGCTGGCACCCAGACCCTCACTGTGAACAGTGGTAAATGCTCTTCTTCCAGATTATGTAAGCAGAGCTGACCAAAGGCAACAGCCCCACTCTCCATCCCAAGAAGGTCAAAGGGTGTCTATTTGGCTTCAATCCAGGGCCTGCGGGAACACAAACCCTTCGCGTTATCAATAATAAAATGATCGTGAGCACATACACCTGTGCTGTTCTACGCTAAGTGCACTGGGGTGCACATTAGGAGTAACAGCCAATGGGCTTTCTCGGACACTGGCTTCACAAGTAGCTGACAACTATTTCAGTAAGAATGATGTAAACAGCTTTGTAACTATGGTGACTGAATTAGAAAGAGACTTCCTGCAGCAAACCCTGTGGTAGTTACAAGCAACACACCAGCTGAAGAGTTTACCCTGACCTCCACCTAACATAGGGCAGAAGAGATTCACAACCTATGGCGATCTCTTTATCACAAACAACATTTATATCATAAATACCAGCATAGATAATGTAGCTCACTTCTGAGCCCAGGCTGTGGTGTGCTAACTAAACAGGATGTGTTTTATTTTCAAATAGTTTAGAGAAAGATGAACTTTCACATCAAAGTTCAAATCCCCACTAGGGAAATTTAGAAAACAGTTGGGGGTATGGATTGATCTGCCAGTGCCCATGCCCAGCAGAGAAGCAGTCACGGAAGTCAGAACTCCCACATTTTGTACCCCATAAAGAAGTTTGGTCCATACTACCAACGTGGGAGAAATGTTAGTGGAAGATGATCAGAGGGCTCTGAACTCCAATTCCATCAGGACCCACAGAGAGAAGAAGAAAAATGGAAGGACATTTGGAAGTAGTAACAGGTATAGTTGTGACTTAGAAAGGAAAAGAAGGCAGGGCCATAGGAAAAAAATGGGCAAATATATATATATATATATATAGTTATATAGTTATAGAAATAATAGTCAATCCATGTTTGTGGACTTGGGAGAACTGCTGCAGTTTTCAATGAAAGAGATAGGGACACCAAACTGTGGTGGTGGGACTGGTGTGGAATTATACCGCTGTTAATTCATAATTTTGAAAATCAATACTAAATCACTAATTTAAAAGAGCTCAGACCCCAGTTTTCTTCATATAAAGTGTTTGACACAGGGTGATAAGGCTTAGAGTAATGGAGTAATTTTAAAGGGATGATCTATGTAATTTACTGCCATCAGAGTCATTGTGGGGGCTCACTGCCTACATGACTCTACCTCTGCCAATGGCTATTTCATTTCTTTTCTTTCTTAGTAAAATTTTAAGATAGCATTGGTTTGTGACATTATGAACATTTCTTTTTTTAAATTTCTTTATTGGGGAATTAATGTTTTACATTCGACAGTAAATACAATAGTTTGTACATGCATAACATTTCCCAGTTTTCCATATAACAATACAAGCCCCACTAGGTCCTCTGTCATCCTTTTTGGACCTGTATTCTCCCCTCACCCCCTACCCCACACCCCACCGCACTCCCCAGAGTCTTTTACTTTGGTGTAATATGCCAACTCCAGTTCAGGTTCTACTTGTGTTTTCTCTTCTGATCTTGTTTTTCAGCTTCTGCCTGAGAGTGAGATCATCCCATATTCATCCTTCTGTTTCTGACTTATTTCACTTAACATGGAATTTTTCAAGCTCCATCCAAGATGGGCTGAAAACGGTGAAGTCACCATTTTTAATACCCAAGTAGTATTCCATTGTGTATATATATATACCACAACTTGCTCAGCCACTCATCTGTTGTTGGACACCTGGGTTGCTTCCAGGTTTTGGCTATTACAAATTGTGCTGCTAAGAACATATGTGTACACAGATCTTACTTGGATGGGTGTGTTATGTTCCTTAGGATATATCCCCAGGAGAGGAATTGCAGGAGCATAGGGTAGGTCCATTTCTAGTCTTCTGAGAGACATTATGAACATTTCAAGATTAGAGAATTATAACTTGACAGTTGTATACATCATGCTCACCTTCTAAAATACAGTTTCTGTCAACATAGTTGACCACCTCTACCTATCTCAGCCATGCTATTTCTTGGTTTAGGTGATGACTAGATGATTGTTTTCACTTTAACAAAATTGAACTGTTCACCTAGATTTGTGTACTTTTCTGTGTGTGTGTGTGTAATATGTTTTCCTGACAAGTCTACTTAAGCAGAAAAATTTGTTCACTCATATCTGACATAAGAACCAATGTAATTTGTGCACTTACACACCAATACTCTTTCTTTTACTCTCATTACTTTCTAAAAATAAATGTAAATATTTCACACAATTTATGTGAAATGTATCCCTTGGGATCTCTAAATGCCTACTCATGTATAATGCACCCTACTGAATGCAAAATTCCACCAATTTAGGAAATACTACTCATACTGGTATTTTTAATTTGTTCTGAGAAAACCAAGTCTGATGTCAGAGATCCCTGCACTCATTTGACCTGCATTCAGCATTTTAGCCTAGCCATGTCTATGGCAGCTGATCCATGAAATCAGCTTTTTCAACTTCAGTAACACTTTATTGAAGAGATGTTGATGTGTACAGGATTATTGCCACATTTCACTCTCCATCACCAAACCATCTTCCTCCTTTAGGATAGTAGAGCCTTAACCTCCACCCCACTCCACTCCGCCTCCACCTCCCTTACTACCAGGATTGCTGCAATAGGCCACAGTCCTTTCCTTTCCTTTGATTCTTAGGTTCCACCTACGGATGAGATATGTGGTGGCATTTGTCTTTCTCCTTCTGGCTTATTTCACTCAACATATTCAGTCAACTTCAATTCCAACCATGGAGGGGGCGGGGGAAACAAACAACCACTTATCCAGAGAGATCTATATGCTCCTCTGTTCACAACAGCACTATTTGTGTTAGCCTAAATTTGGAAATAATCCAAGTGTTCAACAACAGGTTAACTGTTAAGGAAGTTCTGGTATAACTTGTATTCTGCTACCTAACTATATTGTCTAATGATTTTTAGGAGTTGTCTACTGGTTTCTTTTAGATTTTCTGTGTATTATCATCACATCATCTGCAAATAGTGATCGCTTTACTTCTCTTCCATTTTGAACCCATTTTCTTTCGTTTTCATTTCCACATGCTATGACTAGAACAAGGTTTCTCCACTATCACCTATACTACTATTCAACATAGTTTTGAAAGTAGTTGTTTTAAAAATATTTATTATTATTATCTATATGACAGGGCAGAGAGAGACTGAGTTGGAGAACAGAGATAAAGAGGGAGAGAGGAAGAGACACCTGCTTTACAGCTTGTGAAGCTTCCAGCCTGCAGGTGGGGACTGGGGACACTGGGGAGCTTCAACCCAGGTCTTTGCACATGGTAACATGTGCATTCAACCTCGTATGCCACCACTTGCCCCAGTAATGAACTGCTTAATCAAGGACCAGTAAGTTCGTTTCACACACCCAAGGGTAATAATGGCATAGCAACTTAAGAGAACAATTTGGCCAGTTTAATTCCTTAAGTATCAGTGACAGCTCTTCATCGTGCCAGGTTCTTCAGTAGAATAGGAACTGTATTTCTGTAGAGGAGACCAAGACTTGCTGGATAAATAACTGCTATCAATCAATTGGTTCAGCTTTTCAATTTCCTTGTACCTATGCCTAGCCCAGCATTAGTATATTTTTCAAAGCTGAGAACATCTATGTTTGCCTGGGGGTATAGCTCAACAGATAGAGTACAAGACTTGCTTGTGTGAGGTGTCAAGTTCAAAACCTGGCACTGATGTACCAGAGTAATGCTCCAGTTCTTCCCCCTCCACCCCTACCTTTATAAAAAAGAGTATCTGTATGAGTAAAATTCTTCAGGATGAAAGTTGTTTTTAAAGCAATATAAGCAGGATGTCCTTATATAATTACAAAGTCAACTGTGATGAGTTTTTAGAAAATGCCTTTGCAACTCTTAGTCTAGCCGTGCTTTTATTGAATGAATGGGTTCACTGCTCTCAGCCAGGGGCTCCAACCCGGTCATTGTGTTGGTCCTTGCTCTTCATTCTATGTGTGCTTAAACTGGTGCACTACAGCCTGGCTGCCAATCACACTTTCTATAGACCTTCTGTTTCCTATCGTGATTCTAGTCCTTTCTCTGGTGTTCTTAGCCTGAGAGGAATCTTTCAGTAGGCTTGCCTTAGTAAGCACTGTTCCTTGTCTCAAGAAAAACAAGTTGAAAGAACATCATGGTGAGCTTTACCTTAATAGTGGTTCTGGTCCCAGTTCTGGTCTCTCAGCTCAATAATGCAACACCTCAGTGTTTTCATTTATGAACTAATAAGTACAGTGGGCTCTCAGTAGTCCATGAATGCACAAGATTGAAATCACTTTAATGACCTCAGCCAGCTTCCTATTATATTTCATTCATGCCTGTGAAAGTAAATATAGAAATACAGTCTGTACATAGATTGGTAACCAACTGAACTAAAGTCAGAAGGAAAAAAAATTATAATAAAGAAGAGATAGTTTGTATGCCTATCTCCACTACATACCTCTTGACTTAACTTTTTTTTATTGGGAAGTTAGTGGTTTACAGTACAGTTGTTGACACATGGATACAAATTCTCATTTCATCATATGTATCAGCAATTTAAAAATTATTAAAAAGCCGTATCCCTCTCTCTCTCTCTCTCTCTCTATATATATATATATATACACACACAAAACAATAAAAAAAAAGCCAAGGGCAACAAAAGGGAAAATAAATAATTTTTAAAAATTTAAGTTCAAGAAAGAAGAAGAGGATCAGTGAAATAGCTCACATGTGTCGTTTTCGACGGGTTAGGTTGTTTTCGCCGGGCTGGCTTCACGGGCAGGTAACAGACGACCAGGGACTCATAGTTGAGCTGTAGGCAGTATCTCTTTATTCATGCAGGACGCAGCACAATCTAAGCGGAGCTGAGCTGAGCTAAACTAAAGGTAAAGTACTCTAAAACTCACAATGCTGTCTTTATATATACTTGACAAGTAGGGTGGAAACAGGGTGTGACATAGAGAGGGTGGAGAGAAAAGTGACTGGTGACAATCAGAGTGTGACAAGGAGGGGGGGTGGAGCAAAAACATATCATGAAACAGTGGGGATTGAACCAATGCCCTGGAGGGAAGTGCTTGTTAACAGCGGTTATATAAATAGAATGAAGTGGTTATGTAAATAGAATAGTGTTAAGCAGGGGGGATTTAAACCAAATGAAACAGAAGGGGTCTCATGCATACCAACAATTCCCCCTTTCTTTTTAACTAATGGCCATTTTGGGGTGAACAGAAACGTATATCGTACAGGCGTTTTCAAAAGAACTGGCATAAGACATGGAAAACAAAATAGGCGAGCAGCAATAACCAGTGTGATGCCAAGTGGAGCTTTTCTTGCCTCAAAGGGCAAGGCCTAGCAGGCGAAAGGGCATTTCTTGCCTCTGGGAACGCTTCATGCCTCTGGGGGCATCTCTTGCCTCAAAGGGCGTTTCCTGCCTCTGTGGGCATCTCTTGCCTCTTGGGGCGCTTCATGCCTCTGTGGGCATAACCTAATAAGGAGGGGGAGTTTTCTGCCTCTGGGACAGAGCCTGCAGGCGAGGGGACATGGTCTATAAAGTCTCAAGGCAATTGGCTGAAGTTAGTCTTTGAGAAACACAGCTGTGTGTACCAGTAAGTCCGATGGAGGTGTCAGTCCAAAGTAGCTGACCACAGAAGAAAATGCCGGAGGATGAAACACTGCACGTCTGTCTCGATGGGGAATGTTGGCCACCAGAATTCTGCTTTTCTGTAGAGAGTGAGCTTTCGAGTCTGTGAATCTGTTTCTTCAGGTCGTGCCAGGTCACATTATTGGTTTCCGGGGGCGATGTCAGAGAACAGGGGTCCAAATGGATTTCCGGGAATTCCATTTGAGTAGATGCTTTTTCATGTGAAGACTTGACAGCTGAAATTCACTTACTTGTCAAACAAAACTTGTAGCAGATTAGAAGTTTACTATCATTGATAACTCCATTATAATTGGAAGTCCTTTCTAGTATCATTTCAAGGTTGTTAAAACACTTTAAACTCAATAAAATGTGGAAAGGTAAACAGAAGAACCATGGTTAAAAGCCTCAAGCATGAGAATAATTAACATAATCATTGCACTATCTGCCCCACCCATAACTCATACCGTTTTGAGGATTAAACGTTTCAGATTCATGTCAAGACGTAAAAGAGAAATCAAAGGAGGAAAAAACAATTTTTTGGATTGTTTATGGATGTCTCTAGAAATCATGGCTGCGTCCAGCATTTTTTTTTTTTAAAGTCAATGTCAAACAAAAATTCAGTCATTCAAATCATTCTCTTATGAAACGCAACTTGAACCAGATTATCAAGATCTCACCATGTAGGATTAAGAATCCCCGGAGGGCGACCTAGTCCAAAAAGGTCCTCGAAATTCCATTTAGGGTGTTTCTGACTGTTCCTGCTGGATTGCTTCAGGCACCCATTTTTAAAAGCGTCTTCCCATTGAAGAAAGAATCTAATCAGGAGAGTAGAACTAACCACATGTCTCCATACTTGGGAACTGCCAGGGTACTCGACAATGTTCTTCAAATTAGAGTAGTCCTTCTCCATGGGAAACATTCGAGAAGAAGTCCAGAAAGTCCCAGGGGAAATCCCCATGCATATCCCAAGGTCTACGATCACGGTCATAAAGAACCAAACTGTGGCCCGGAGCAAAATGTAGTCCTTTTCCTCAGGAAACATGGGAGAGGGAATCCAGAAAGTCCAAGGAGAAATCTCCGTGCATCTCCCAAGCTCTATGATCCCGGTCATAAGAAACCAAAGTTCCCGGTGAGGGAACCGAAGTGTGGCCCAGAGTAAAATGTTCCAGAGACAGAGAAACTGTCTCATAATGAAACAGTAGAGGCTTTGGCAAACCTCTTCGTAAGTAGAAGAGAAGACCATAGTGCATAGGTAGGCAAAGTCTTCACTTATCTGGGAGTTGCGCAGGTCTGGTCCCACGTTGTTGTGCCATATGTCGTTTTCGACGGGTTAGGTTGTTTTCGCCGGGCTGGCTTCACGGGCAGGTAACAGACGACCAGGGACTCATAGTTGAGCTGTAGGCAGTATCTCTTTATTCATGCAGGACGCAGCACAATCTAAGCGGAGCTGAGCTGAGCTAAACTAAAGGTAAAGTACTCTAAAACTCACAATGCTGTCTTTATATATACTTGACAAGTAGGGTGGAAACAGGGTGTGACATAGAGAGGGTGGAGAGAAAAGTGACTGGTGACAATCAGAGTGTGACAAGGAGGGGGGGTGGAGCAAAAACATATCATGAAACAGTGGGGATTGAACCAATGCCCTGGAGGGAAGTGCTTGTTAACAGCGGTTATATAAATAGAATGAAGTGGTTATGTAAATAGAATAGTGTTAAGCAGGGGGGATTTAAACCAAATGAAACAGAAGGGGTCTCATGCATACCAACACACATGGACAGTGTGCTGCTTTGTCATGTGCATGACATATATATATATGGAGAGAGAGAGATTACAGTGCAGTTCTGCAGTTCTGTTCTTTCAAGGATGAAATCTGAGGCTTTAGGCATGCAAGTCCTGTCTTTATCCACTGAGTCATTTTTCTCGATGAAACTCTTGACCTTTTGAAAAATGTCAATAAGATCAGTTCCTAAAAGAATCCTTTATACTAAATCAGATATTGTCTACTGGTATAAGCAGCTACCATTGAGGTTCTTGCACCTAAATTTGCTGAAAGAAGTGTAAATGTGGAACCAGTACATATTGCAGGCCCAATGTGGCGAGAAGGGGAGAGTATGAAGAGTCATATCTGGTGATTGATGGAGAGAATTTAATATGTCTGATGGCAAATTTTGGTGTCCCATAACTAAAATAATTGTTTAGAAAAAATATTCTATTTAGTTGATAGAGACAAATTGAAAGAGAAGGGGGGGAGATAGAAGAGACAGAGAAACCACAGCACTGCTTCAAGGTTTATAAAGCTTTGACCCAGCAGGTGGGAACTGGGGGCTTGAATTTGGCTCCTAAGACATTGAACATGTGTGCTCAACCAGCTGTACCACTACCCAGTCCCCTAAAACATTCTCATGAACGAAAAATGTCCTCATTTTTAAAATGAAACTGCAGCTCTGAAGCTTTCCTCAGTGCGATGAAGGTCAGACTTGAACCCAGGTCATGCACATGGCAGAGCAGCACACTGTCCATGTGAGCTGTTTCGCTGACCCTCTTTTTCTTTTTTGAACTTAAATTTTTTAAAATTATTTATTTTCCCTTTTGTTGCCGTTGGTTTTTTTTGTTGTTGTTGTTGTACTTATTATAGTTGTTGATGTTATCGTTGTTGGATAGGACAGAGAGAAATGGAGAGAGGTAACCTACAGCCAACATCATACTCAATGGTGAAAAACTGGAAGCCTTTCCACTCAGATCAGCTACTAGACAGGGCTGCCCACTATCACCATTACTATTCAACATAGTGTTGGAAGTTCTCGCCATAGCAATCAGGCAGGAGCAAGGAATTAAAGGGATACAGATTGGAAGAGAAGAAGTCAAACTCTCCTTATTTGCAGATGACATGATAGTATACATGGAAAAACCTAAGGAATCCAGCAAGAAGCTTTTGGAAATCATCAGGCAATACAGTAAGGTGTCAGGCTATAAAATTAACATTCCAAAGTCAGTGGCATTCCTCTATACAAACACTAAGTTAAAGAAATTGAAATCCAGAAATCAATTCCTTTTACTATAGCAACAAAAACAATAAAATATCTAGGAGTAAATCTAACCAAAGAAGTGAAAGACTTGTATACTGAAAATTATGAGTCACTATTCAAAGAAATTGAAAAAGACACAAAGAAGTGGAAAAATATTCCATGTTCATGGGTTGGTAGAATTAACATCATCAAAGTGAATATATTATCCAGAGCCATCTACAAATTTAATGTTATCCCCATCAAGATCCCAAGCACATTTTTTAGGAGAATAGAAAAAATGCTACAAATGTTTACCTGGAACCAGAAAAGACCTAGAATTGCCAAAACAATCTTGAGAAAAAAGAACAGAACCGGAGGCATCACACTGCCAGATTTCAAACTGTATTATAGGGCCATTGTCATCAAGACTGCTTGGTACTGGAACATGAATAGACATATTGACCAGTGGAATAGAATTGAGAGCCCAGAAATGAGGCCCCACACGTATGGACATCTAATCTTTGACAAAGGTGCCCAGACTATTACATGGGGAAAGCAAAGTCTCTTCAACAAATGGTGTTGGAAACAATGGGTTGAAACATGCAGAAGAATGAAACTAAATCACTGTATTTCACCAAATTCAAAAATAAATTCCAAGTAGATCAAGGACTTGGATGTTAGACCAGAAACTATCAGATACTTAGAGGAAAATATTGGCAGAACTTTTTTCCGCATAAATTTTAAAGACATCTTCAATGAAATGAATACAATTACAAAGAAGACTAAGGCAAGCATAAATCTATGGGACTACATCAAATTAAAAAGCTTCTTCACAGCAAAAGAAACCACTACACAAACCAAGAGACCACCTCACAGAATGGGAGAAGATCTTTACATGCCATACATCAGATAGGAGTTTAATAACCAACATATATAAAGAGCTTGCCAGACTCAACAACAAGACAACAAATAACCCCATCCAAAAATGGGGGGAGGACTTGGACAGAATATTCACCACAGAAGAGATCCAAAAGGCCGAGAAACATATGAAAAAATGCTCCAAGTCTCTGATTGTCAGAGAAATGCAAATAAAGACAACAATGAGGTATCACTTCACTCCTGTGAGAATGTCATACATCAGAAAAGGTAACAGCAGCAAATGCTGGAGAGGGTGTGGGGTCAAAGGAACCCTCCTACACTGCTGGTGGGAATGTCAATTGGTTCAACCTCTGTGGAGAACAGTCTGGAGAACTCTCCAAAGGCTAGAAATGGGCCTACCCTATGACCCTGCAATTCCCCTCCTGGGGATATATCCTAAGGAACCCAACACATCCATCCAAAAAGATCTGTGTACACATATGTTCTTGGCAGCACAATTTGTAATAGCCAAAACCTGGAAGCAACCCAGGTGTCAACAACAGATGAGTGGCTGAGCAAGTTGTGGTCTATATACACAATGGAATACTACTCAGCTGTAAAAAATGGTGACTTCACCGTTTTCAGCCGATCTTGGATGGACCTTGAAAAATTCATGTTATGTGAAATAAGTCAGAAACAGAAGGATGAATATGGGATGATCTCACTCTCAAGCAGAAGTTGAAAAACAAGATAAGAAAAGAAAACATAAGTAGAACATGAAATTGTCATATCGCACCAAAGTAAAAGACTCTGGGGTGGGTGGGTGAGGAGAATACAGGTCCATGAAGGATGATAAATGACCTAGTGGGAGTTGTATTGTTAAATGGGAAACTGGGGAATGTTATGCATACACAAACTATTGTATTTACTGTTGAATGTAAACCATTAATTCCCCAATAAAGAAATTTAAAAAAAATAAATAAAAAAAAGAAATGGAGAGAGGAACGGAAGAGAAGGGGAGAGAAAGACAGACATCTGCAGACCTACTTCACCACCTGTGAAGCAACCCCTGCAGGTGGGGAGCTGGGGGCTCGAACTGGGATCCTTAGGCTGGTCCTTGCACTTTGCATTACCTGCGCTTAACCCGCTGTGCTACTGTCCGACTCTCTAACTTAAACTTTTTAAAGACATATTTAGGAACTGAAAAGCTTAGTAAATAGCACAGCCTGCTTTTTCACTGCACAGCTAGAGAAGGAGAGGGAGAGAGAGAGAAAGAGAAGCCTCCTGAGAAATGTTGAGCTCTAAAATTAAAAATGTGGATAATGTTCAGTGACCTTTTCTCAGATGATTCACATGAAAGTCATGCTACAATGATCAAACTTTGATTCATTTTCATTTGGATGCTATTAGATATCACGTGACACTCAAGTGACACTACCAAATGACATTTGGTGCAAATCACCTCGAGTCTCCTCAACTATGCTTCTTCAAGCTTTTGGCTAATTACAGGAAAAAGGAAAAAAAAAAAATCCTTAAGAATCTTTTCCTCTACCAAGTTCTCTGTGTGGTGATCTATAAATTGAACTGGTAAGAGATTTATAAGAGAAAAAAGCACTCAGACATCTGTTTTATCTCTTCTTCCATGGGGCTACAGAGTATTTAATCAGCAAAGAAAAGAAGACTTGGGCATTAAGGTGTGATCTACTGTAGGAAAGTAAATGTATGGAGAAACTGGTGGGGAAGGATTAATTTTACAAAGTTTACTCAGGAGGACACAACTCAGTATCAACTCTGTTTCAGTCATACTGGTGGGTTCCTTCTTCCTGGCACAGAAGAGAAACTCCATCTTGCCTTCACAAAAGGAAATTTATGTCATGCTTTCAGCCAGAAGCAAGATGAAGATATTACTGAATTTGTTTCCTCTCATTTGCTTTCAGCTCAAAATATTTCTGTGCCAAAGTGTCATATTTTGGGACTGCATATTTTAAGCCTTTTCAGTACCTAAGGGGGGTGGGTGGGTGGGGATCAAAGTTCAAATGCTGATGTAAAGATACTGGTTCCCAAACTGTTTTGAGGATTTAGTTCCCTGAAGTATCATTAAAAAGTCATGTGGTGGGGAGTTGGGAGGTAGCACAGCGTGTTAAGCGCACGTAGCGCAAAGCGCAAGGACCAGTGTATGGATCCCAGTTCGAGCCTGTCTCCCCACCTGCAGGGAAGTCGCTTCACAAGTGGTGAAGCAGGTCTGCAGGTGTCTTTCTCCCCCTCTCTGTCTTCCCTCCCTCTCTCCATTTTCTCTGTCCTATCCAACAACAACAACATCAATAACAACAATCACTATATAGTTTATAACAATAAAACAAGGGCAACAAAAGGAAATAGATATTTAAAAAAAAGTCATGTGGTCAAGTATGCTTGGGAAATACTAAATTAAATATGGTTAAACATGATGCTTTGTTCCCAAGCAGGGATTATCAGAACCTTTAGCTAATAATGCATTGTGATTCTGCAAACTTGTGGTAGTCTTCATTGTGTCCTCAATGCTATTTAACTATGGAACATGATTTTCAGAGTATTTTGACTAGGATTTCCTATAATTTACGTTAAGAAATAATGAGGTTAGCTATCTTTGTATGTAAATGCAAACATCTGAGGCATCACTGGTGTAAGTCCGAACTAAAAGGTAGACAGATAATTAAACTAAGCACAGTGTTGATCATCAGGAAACAAGGTGCATTTTGAATCATACTCCAAAAGCCTGAGCTTGGGCTTGTCCCTAGGGAAAAAACTAAAGCGTCCAAACCTGGGTCCTTCTGAATGAATTAAAATCCTTTCTCTGGCACTAAAGTGTAGCAGTGAATGAATGAAAAATAGACCCGTTTATTTTCATTCCTTGTTTTAGTACAGCCCCAGTTGCTTTATTCTTAAATATGTATTAACGTGATTGTTGCATAACTGCAAAAGCTAATTGGCCAGCATTTTTCACAGGGAGCAAGGCACTGCTTTTTTTTTTTTTTTAATTTAAGAAAGGATTAATCAACAAAACCATAGGGTAGGAGGGGTACAACTCCACACAATTCCCACCACCCAATCTCCATATCCCACCCCCTCCCCTGATAGCTTCCCCATTCTCCATCCCTCTGGGAGCATGGACCCAGGGTCATTGTGGGTTGCAGAAGGTAGAAGGTCTGGCTTCTGTAATTGCTTCCCCGCTGAACATGGGCATTGACTGGTCGGTCCATACTCCCAGTCTGCCTCTCTCTTTCCCTAGTAGAGTGGGTCTCTGGGGAAGCGGAGCTCCAGGACACATTGGTGGGGTCTTCAATCCAGGGAAGCCTGGCCAGCATCCTGATGGCATCTGGAACCTGGTGACTGAAAAGAGAGTTAACATACGAAGCCAAACAAATTGTTGAGCAATCATGGACCCAAAGCTTGGAATAGTGGAGAGGAAGTGTTAGGGAGGTACTCATGGCAAACTCCAGTGTACTTCTGCTTTCAGGTATATATTTTGCAGTAGTTTATAGATACGTGTGAAGATATGCTCTCTCTCACAGAAACTGGTGTATATCTAGGTTATGGGACTTTGTTAGAAAGTGAAGCACCTGAGATGAAATTAGAGAATACTATGAAAGGAAAGGTCTCACCTGAGTAATGAAGCTGAAGGGTTGTCATTCCACATGTGAAGTCTCTGGACACAGTCTGAAGTGAAGCATGTTGAGGTGGCAATCATTGTGTTGGTTAGGTTGTGATCGGCGGATGCAATATTATTTGATATGGATTGGGAGAGGCATATGGAAAAGTGGGCCCTATCCAAGGGTTCCAGGACTGGGGGAAGTAGGGGCTCTATAGTGGAGATGTGAAGTTCCTGTTGTCTTAGGGTTCAAAAAGACAATCGATAGTTAATTTTATCATCACATTATTTGGTAATTGGGTTAACTTTGAAAAGTTCTTTTGTTATGGTTTGCTGTACAGTACCCAGTATCTTGTATATAGCTGTGCTATTGGATGCATCTGATCTACTTGGTCTAGGCTTTTGAGAGAGTCTGCATATCAAATACACAGCCTATATATTAAAGATTCAGTTTGTGTTTTGAAAAACTTTGAGACATACAATTGATTTTCCCCCTCTCAAATTAATTAACTAGTGATTTATATGTCTACATTTTGCTAGGAGTGTACATAAACACCATTCCCACCACCAAAAGACTGTGACCCATCCCTCCCACCCACTCCCATCCCCCACTGGCCCAGGAAGCTGCATGTCTACCCCTCACCACAGGGTTTTTACTTTGGTGCCCTACTTACAATTTGATCAGGTCCTGCTTTTAGTTTCCCTTTCAGATCTTCTTAGTCAATTTCTGTTGATGAATGGGATCATCCCATACTCATCTTTATCTTTCTGACTTAGCTCACTTAACATAATTCCTTCTAGATCTGTCCAAGATGGGTCAGAGAAGGTGGGTTCATTGTTCTTGATAGCTGCATAGTATTCCATTGTGTATATATACCACGGCTTTCTCAGTCACTCATCTGTTGTTGGGCACCTGGGTTGCTTCCAGGTTTTAGCTATTATGAATTGTGCTGCTATGAACATAGGAGTACACACCTCTTTTTGGTTGGGCGTTATGGAGTCCTTGGGGTATAACCCCAGGAGAGGAATTACTGGATCATATGGAAGGTCCATGTCTAGCCTTCTGAGAGTTTTCCAGACTGCTCTCCACAGAGGCTGGACCAATTTACATTCCCACCAGCAATACAAAAGTGTTCCTCTGTCCCCACAACCTCTCCAGCATTTGTTGCTGCTGTCCTTTTTGATGTATGCCATTCTTACAGGAGTGAGGTGGTATCTTAATGTTGTCTTAATTTGCATTTCTCTGACAATCAGTGACCTAGAGCAGTTTTTCATATGTTTGTTAGCCTTTTGGATCTCCTCTGTAGTGAATGTTTTGTTCATATCCTCTGCCCATTTTTGGATGGGGTCATTTGCTTTTTTGGTGCTAAGTTTGCTGAGCTGTTTATATATTTTGGTGATTAGTTTCTTGTCTGATATATGGCATGTGAAGATCTTCTCCCATTCTGTGAGGGGTCTCTTTGTTTAATAGTTTCTTTGGATGTGCAGAAGCTTTTCAATTTGATGTAGTCCCATTGGTTTGTTTCTGCTTTAGTCTTCCTTGAAATTGGGTTTGATTCATCAAAGATGTCCTTGAGGTGTAGGTGGGAAAGTGTTTTACCAATGTTTTCCTCTAAGTATTTGTTTCTGGTCCACTGCTTGCTTTTAACTACTCTTCTGTTTCTTACAAAAGGGTCAGCACTTCTTTTTAATCAAGTCTTATTTTAAAACTTTATTTTATTTGATAGAATATAGCGAAATTTGAGGAGAGCAAGAGAGAAGGACAGAGACAGAGAGACACCAGCAGACCTGTTTGACCACTCATGAAGCTTCCCCACTGCAGGTGGGGATCAGGGGCTCGAATCCAGGCCCTTCCAGGGTAATATATGCATCAGGTGCACCACCACATAACCCCAGTATTTTTCAATCTTGATCTTAACTTTTATCTGAGAAACATCTCTAAAAATACCATCCAAGTGACTGTAAGATAAAAATGAAAAAGTGGATCACAGTTACAGAGATAAATACAATAATCTTGGGGTAGAGAGTAGGATTCCAACTTGACAGCAGCACATCAGAATCACAGTAGAACTTAAGTGTCTCCCTTTGGTGTGTAGCTCAGCCAGAATTTTAACTTCAGCAGTCCCATTTTCCTTGTTGCATTGGATGGTCTGATTCAGAGTTTCCCAAAGGTCCTCAGAGGTTAACTGCAGAGATTTCTCATTCTCTATGCTTCTTGGGTGTCCAAGTCAGGGACTAGTTGGCAACAGATGACATTGTCTCAAAGATCCAGGGGGGAAAGTGGAAAGGGGCTTGTATTTACTGAGAATGTAAATGTCAGATATTGTCATTTCTATTAAGTGAGTCCTTAGCAAGGTTATAAACCTTATCCAAGGTCAAACCGTGTGCTGATGAGCCAACAAGATAGAATTTGGAGCCATGCTGTCTCCTAATCATAAGTGTTTATTTCCTGCAGGAATGCAAATCGCTCACTTGCACCAATTCTCTTAGCCATCTAGCAAAAACATCTCAAATTCCATCATCACACTGACTTTCAAGAGACCCTATAATGTTTACATCTTCTCATTCATCTGTCCAAATCAATGGGGCTATTTATTCTCAACTGCTGGTGAGGAACTTTCTTAACTCAGCATTTTGAGAAGAACAGTCTAAGTATTTGAATTGCTTCATTTCATGCTCATTCTCTTGGCATGCATCATTTTAGTCTGCTTTTAAAAATAGATTTCAAAATCATGACACATTCAGATACGAAAACCAGAGGATGAGGAACACGATAAAACTAATCTGAAATGGTTACAAGATACAACTTACCTATATGGAGCAATCTCAGATTAAATAGAAAACTTTACAATTTATGAAGCAACCACTTACACATGCTCAATCGGGGGAGGGGGCTGGGAAGAGAAAAACAGTTTAGGATTTCAAGTTTAGAATTTACTCCACTCTCCCATAGTTGCATATCTTCCATAATTTAAGAGTGCATTTCTTTTCTTTTTATTGTTGTAGTTATTATTGTTGTTGCTGATGTCGTCATTGCTGGATAGGACAGAGAGAAATGGAGAGAGGAGGGGGAAGACAGAGAGGGGAAGAGAAAGAGAGACACCTGCAGACCTGCTTCACCACCTGTGATGTGACTCCCCTGCAGGTGGGGAGCCAGGGCTCAAACTGGGATCCTTATAAGGGCCCTTGCACTTTGTGCCACGTGCGCTTAACCTGCTGCACTACTGCCTGACTCCTAGGAGTGCATTTCTTAAGTGTCTTGAAAAATTGTTTCTGTAGTCAATCGCAATTCACCAGCTATGAAATGAGAAGGCAGTGTAACAATTTGCTTATTTGGGTGTCAGTTATCATGTGGTGAGAAAAAGCAATCTTTTCTGAGTAATACAGTAAAGCTTCTTTCCCTCTTGCTTAGCTTTCTACTATATATACAGCAATAAAAATAATTCTGTGAGTGCTAGCCCTCATGCTGATGCCCACAACACCTGCTTCCACATTTTTATAATCTGAGAAATTATGTAACAGCCTATCTGGCTTAATCCTTACTCAAATAATAAATAGACTCAGGCTTTTTCCTTCACAAGTCACTTCCACATTCTTCTTTCGCCAACACTCACATAAGTGTTCTCATGCCCTAATATTTCATTTTAAGACGAGAGTCTGAATTGTATCCATCACATTCTGGTAATCTAACCCAATACTTGCCTCTCAAAAATATTGCTGACTTGAGTTCCTAGGTTTAATTTCCTTCAAAATGTCAGAACCAGAAGCATGAAAGCAGGGGCCAGGTGGCAGCATACCATTTAAGGACCCAGGTCTGAGTCCTGATCCCCATCTGTGAGGGTGGGGATGGATTTCCACAAATGATAAAGTAGATCTGCAAGTGTTTCTCTCTCTTTCTTTCTATCTCCCATCCCTTCTCAGTTTCTCTTTGTCCTATCAGTCATGATAGAAAGGAAAATTTAAAAAAAAAAAAAAAAAAAAAGGAAAAAATGGCCACTGGGAGTGATTTGTAGTGCTGGTACTATAATCTAATCCCCATTGATGGTGATAAAAATTAAAAAAAAAAAAAAAGCATGAGAATGGGGATACAGAACTCTGGTGGTGGGAACAGAGTGGAATTATACCGTTGTCTCTTAATTTTGTAAATTACTATTAAGTCATTAATATTTTTTTTCTAAAAAGTCATTAATATTTTTGGGAAATGCTCCACTTAGCCACTTTGGGAAATGTCAAAATGGGGAAGGAAGAATTAACAGGTACATTTTTCCTCCCTCTAATACATTCTTTCTTTTATGCGAAAACCACAGAAAAATCACAGTACGGTGCTGTTCAAACTATGAAGTGCATATAAGCCTTCTGGGAACTTTGCTGGAATGCAGATTCAGATTATTTTAATTAGCCCAAATTTCTGCTTTTCTTTTTCCTTTTTTTTGGTCATCTGTGGGGGCCTCACTGCTCCAGGCTGACTTTTTCAGGTAGAAAGACAGAGACACAGAAAGACACCATAGGATCTGGGTCAAACTTACATGTTTCTAATAAGCTTCAGTACAAGGATGATTTTGCTGATTTGCATACTAAATTTGAGTAATAAGGTCCTAATACCTTTCCCCTTCCAAATCCAGAGTATTTCTTACCTTTCAGTTTCCTTATGGCTGATAATCAAGAGAACTAGATAGGACCGAGAAATCAGGACTTTTCTATAGAGGAATCCACCCTGCACATAGGAACTCATAACTATCACTCACTGTCCAGACTCTGGCTCTTTCTTTCTGGCCATGATTTGCCAGATCCTTCCTGACTAGCTGAATGACAAATGGGCTCAGTCTCTCCAGTCTCACCTGATGCCAGTCTGCCAGAAACTCAAACTTTAGTGGTGTGGGACACCTGCAAAAATAGATTCCTAAGGTGTGGCCTTGAAATTCTGGTTCCTTAGGGTTTGGGAGGGCACCACAAACAAAATGTCACTCTTAGTGATGCTAATGAATCCTGAAATTCAGGGGAAGGAAATGCATGACACCTCTCCCATGGATCGGAGAAACCTGTATCGCATGGGGTCAGTGCCTTTATATTAAGTAAGATAGCAAAGAAAGATGGAGGAAAAAAAAAATAACAGCTCAAGCATCTGGCACTGTGACAGAAAAAATAACTTCCTTCCCAATTTAAATATTTGCTTAAAGTTATATACGGTTAATTCTACTGTACTTTGATCTTTTCTTTAGAGAAGATTGCTAAAAGTGTGATGTATTATTATGCAGATACTTGTTTTAATGAAGGTATTATAGTGTGTGTATATATCAGCTAATGATTTCAAAGGAACTTTTTAAAATATTTATTCCCTTTTGTTGTTCTTGTTGTAGTTATTGTTGTTGTTATTGATGTCATTGTTGATGTCGTCGTTGTTAGATAGGACAGAGAGAAATGGAGAGAGAGGAAGACAGAGAGGGGGCGAGAAGTCAGACACCTGCAGACCTTCTTCACACCTGCAGACCTTCTTCACCACCATGCAGGTGGGGAGCCGGGAGCTCGAACTGGGATCCTTATGCCGGTGCTTGGGCTTTGCGCCACATGAGCTTAACCCACTACGCTACCGCCTGACTCCCATCAAAGGAACTTTTGTCTTTTGAACAGTTACTTTCTGATTAAAGAAATAAAACTGGAGTCCACATAGATAACACTTTTATCATCTCTAGGAACAGAACAGACACTGAAATCCATCAGCAAAAATAAGTTCTGAAAATTAGCTAGTGTCATTAAATTAACAGAAACAAATGTAAAATATAAAAAAGGTGACTTTACAAATGAAATGTCCTGAGAAATCTTCAAGTTTGGCTACTTGGACTCTGCTGGGGTGGAGGAGGCATCTTGAGGGCTGTTAGCCTCTTCAGGCTCCTCTATTGGCTCTGCCACAGCAGGAGTGACCTCAGACAGAGCAGGGGGGACTTCTGAATCAGAGGTGGCTCCTGTATGACCAGAAGTGGTCTCAGTCTGACTGGGAGTGCTTTCAGTCTCAGGAGCCAAGGTTTCCTGACTGGAGCCACCATCTGTTGAACTTGGTATAATGTCAGCTTGAGGAGGTGCAGGCTCTTCTTCTGGCTCTAGTTCTGTCTCCTGACTTTGAACTTCCTCCCCTTCTTCTACCATAGCAGGTGGCAGCTGTAGGAAAGTCTGGTGGAAAAAGCAACCATTAATGTGAATTCAAACGCTGATTTAGAAAAGTAACAGATACTGAGTTCTCAACACTGCTGATCATTTTATAGGATACCTCTAACAACTCTGGTGACAACAGCCTGGGTTTTGCTGACATCCTGGAACATGCTTAGTAGATATCACATGGTCTGTTCAAAGTACATATTAAGCTGTCAGAGAGAGAAATTAAGCAATCGACTTTTTTGTTGTTTTTGTTTTTTAACCAAAGGAATGTTCTGTCACACTCCTGAAAAACGACTGTTGACTGGGACTAATTGCCACAATTACTCAAGATAAGACTAGCTTCAGAGGCAGGAGAGACAGTTCAGCAGGTGAAATGCAGGACTTGTCTGTGTGAAGCCATGGCTAAAACAGTGGCACTGCCTATGCTGAAGTGGTAGCCTAGTATCTCTACCTCTCCTTCCTGTAAAATAAATTAATTGGGGGGTGGGGAAGGAGGTGTATTGCACCAAAGTAAAACTCCCTCTGGGGGAGGGTGCAGGTCATAGAATACAGAGGAAGACCTACTAGGGTTTGAATTGTTATGTGGAAAACTGAGAAATGTTACATAGGTACAAACTATTATATTTTATTTTACTGTTGACTGTAAACCATTAATTCACCAATAAAGAAATTATATAAAAAAAAAAAAAAAGAAGAAAAAAAAAAAGAGTCAGTTTTGGTCAGTCCTGTGAGAAGTGGAGAGGGACCAAGTCTTGGCACAGAGAGGAGTTAACAGGCACAAGGCTTCTGTCCCTTACAATGAAACCCAGGGCAGCTCTGGATGCCTCGCTTTCACTTTATCATGTGCCAGTCTAAAGCTAAGGCCCAGCTTCTCTCTGTAGGGGCTATTTCTCTTCTTGGAAACTGGAACTTAAAAAAAAAAAAAAGAATACTTAATAGGATTAACAACATATGTATAAAGGTAAGCCTGTGTGCCAAAGACTATCAAGCATTGAAGAGAATTCAAAGAAAGAAACACTTAATAGTGTTAAGATGTTAAATCTCCTAAGGCCATGTGGTGGTATATTCCATTGAGTGCACATATTACCATGCAGAAGGAGCAGGGTTCAAGACCCCTGTCCCTGTCCCCACCTTCAGGGGTAGGGGGTGAAGGGGAAGCTTCACAAGTGGTAAAGCCAGTCTGCCTCCCTTTCTTTTTTTTTTTTTGACAGGTTTTATTTATTTATTTATTCCCTTTTGTTGCCCTTGCTTTTTTATTTTTGTAGTTATTGCTGTTGTTCTTGATGTCGTCGTTGTTGGATAGGACAGAGAGAAATGGAGAGAGGAGGGGAAGTCAGAGAGGGGGAGAGAAAGATAGACACTTGCAGACCTGCTTCACTGCCTGTGAAGTGACTTCCCTGCAGGTAGGGAGCCGGGGGCTCGAACGGGATCCTTATGCCAGTCCTTGTGCTTTGCGCTACCTGAGCTTAACCCGCTGTGCTACCACCCAACTCCCTCTCTTTCTCTTTCTATCTCTTCCTCCTTCTCATTCTCTCTGTTCTATCAAATATAAAAACACAAAGAAAAGTATGCTGATGTCTTAAAAACTGTTAATTTCCCCAAATTGATCACAAGGAATGCATATGTCCCAAAATATCTCAATCAAAGCTTATTCTACTTTCTTGGGAAGTAGAAATAGGTAAGCTGATTCTCATTCTGCTGGTGAGAATGAGAAATAATACAATCAGTTTCTCCAGCAGTTTGGAGTTTTTCTTCTCCCCTCCCCCCCCCTTAAATTCATATAGAGAGACAGAGAGAGAAAATAAGTGACCATAACACTAAAGTTTTGTTCAGTGTGATCTGAAGAAAACCGGGGCTGGGTGCAAACCTGGTTTGTGTACACAGCAAAGCAGCGCCCTTCCCAAGTGAGGTATTTCATCAGCCCTGCAATACTCTTAAAAACTTGAACATACACATTGGATTACTACACACCAATGAAAAGATATGCTAGAATATAACAAACTGTATGCTTATAATCACGCCAAGTCATACCTACACAAAGATATCTGAAAACATGCATAATATCAATGTACTTTGGTTTAGTGGATTACTCACAAGGAATCAAGTACTTCAAAGATTTATTCTGCAATGGAAGAAAATAAGAGTCAATTCTGAGAACTTACCTGATGATAATGATGTGTGCTTTGTATCAAATGCATGTACATGTTGTATACAAAGTTTGCCATCTGGGGCATATTCTTGATTATCTGCACTTCATGAGGTGGTCTCTCTCCATTCTAAAAGGCAAAAAAAAAGTTAAGTTGAGTAAAAACCTTAAAAGCTAACATTCCAATAGAAGCCAATGTTTCGATCTTATGTGTAAGAACTATCAGGGTTCTCCTTGAAAAATTCATGTTAAGTGAAATATGTCAGAAACAGAAGGATGAATATAGGATGATCTCACTCTCAGGCAGAAGTTGAAAAACAAGATCAGATCAGAAGAGAAAACACAAGTAGAACCTGAACTGGAATTGGCATATTGCACCAAAGTGTGTGTGTGTGTGGGAAGAATACAGGTCCAAGAAGGATGACAGAGGACCTAGTGGGGGTTGTATTGTTATATGGAAAGCTGGCAAATGTTATGCATGTACAAACTATTGTATTTACTGTGGAATGTAAAATATTAATTCCCCAATAAAGAAATAAAAAAAAAGGGTAAAAAACCCAAACAAACTATCAGGGTTCTAAAGACATGAAATAGTACGAGGTTGGACAGTACACGACTTAGTATTTTAAGTATTAGTTGTACTATTATGTGCAGAAGTGTGAGTGTGTGTGTGTGTGTGTGATATAAAAGCTCACTCAAGGTTTACAAAATACTGATTTGAAATCATGATGTGTAACGTCAAACAGAAATGTACAGTCACTTATATAAGTTGTCAAATCATAGCAGGGGAGAGAGAAATAAATCATTACCACTGGACCGAACTTTTCATAAAGATCATGGCAATTTTTCATTAAGAACTATGGTATGATTGTTAAAAGTTTTAAAAAGGAAATGAACATGCATTTGTTTCTTTTGCAGATGGACTATAAGAAGGATAAACGAGTGACTAAAGAGATTGGCTACCTTTGGGAGAAGGCAGCAGTGACAAGGACCTCTAAATCTCTTAGTTAAGCATATGTACTATCTCTTAGAATATAAACTTCAGAGAATTTTTTTTAAGGGCTAAACCATTTATTAATGTATTAACAAATATTTAGTTAAATTCCTCTTAAAAGTCATCATTTGTTAATATTTGCGCTATTATTAATTACTAATATGGTGTCTAGAGTTGATTTGCCTGGATTTTCAAATCCTGGATTCTCACTTCCCCATAAATGTATGGGCAACTTATTTCTCTAGCCTTCAATTCTCTCATATGTAAAATGAGGTGAGTAAAGTCTATGGAGCAGGGCTGTTCTTGAGAAGAAATGAGATAACATATATAAGTAGATCTGTGTGATTATGATTCTAGGTAATCTGGTCATCTCTAAAAGAAAGCTGCTTTACACAGGAAGACAGAAAAAGTCCTACCTTTCTACTGGTTGGAAAAGGTTCTGTTGGAATTATATGCAAGTGAAGTGGGCGTGCTGTGAGTTGGCTGAAAGCTGGAGTTAGTTCAAAACAGTTTTGAAAGAGGGACACTCTGGCGAAGATATAAAGCCCCAGTCTGGCTCTTGACATGGCCACCACTAAGCGACGAACATCCCTTTAGGAAAGAAACAAAATCAAGAAGCATATTTGAATAGTATATTTACATAGCTTTTCTTCCTTAAGCAATGTTCCACTAAATATTCCTTTTAAGCTACGGCAAAAAAAAACCCCCAAAAAAACAAGTTTTAAAAAGTAAACAGTAAATCAACTAACGTCTGAATATTTTGGAAAGGATATAGAAGAGGAAATCATAAGACAACCCAATGCAATGAAAAGGTCTAAGTAGTTATTTCACTAATGTGAAGGAACAATTCAGCTGCCAGTTAATATGTACCAGCGTCTTTCCATTTCTTTACTTACCAAATTTCCAGGTTCTGTTGACATCAATTTTTATTTCCTGAATAACTTTTAATTAATTATTATTATTTTTTTTAGATAGAGGTGAGAAATGAGATGAGAGAGTTAGAGTGTGTGTGTGTGTGTGTGTGTGTGTGAGGGGAGGGGAAGAGAGAGAGAGAGAGAGGGAGAGAGAGAGAAAACACAGCACTGAAGTTTCCTTCAATTTGGTGGGGGCCAGGTTCAAGCAACACACTATCCAAGTGAGCTTTTTTGCTGGTTTGGTAGGTTAACTCTTAACACACGATTTTAAGTAACTCAGAACAATCATAAACAAAAACATGATAGAGTGATAAAACTATCAGGGGCTGGGTGGTGGTGTACCTGGATGAGTGCACATGTTACAATGTGCAAGGACCCAGGTTCAAGCCCCTGGTCCCCACTTACAGGGGGAAAGCTTTGTGAAAACAGTGTTGTAGGTCTCTCTCTCTCTCTCTCTCTCTCTCTCTCTCCCTCTATAACATCCCCTTCCCTTGCAATTTCTGGCTGTCTCTATCTAATGAATAAAAATAAAGACAATTAAAAAAATTATGATCACTATTTACTCTAGCACTTGGGTTCCATGCCTGGTCTATATGTACTCAGTGTTGATATGAACAGTAATAAAAATGGTTTAACTGAACGATCACACCCTACATGTGACTGACTGTATGATGAATAATGTTAGTTTTTTTTAATTAATTAATTTATTGGATAGAAACTGAGAGGAATTGAGAGTGAAGGAGGAGACAGAGTGGGAGAAAGAGGGGTATTTGTAGCACTACTTCACTGCTTGTGAAGCCGCCTCCTTGCAGGTGAGGACCAGGGGCTTGAACCTGGGTCCTGGTGCATGTGTGTGCTTTACTGGGTGTGCCGCCACTCAGCCCCTGATATCAGGTTTTTTTTTTTTTTTAATGATTTTTAAATTTTACGAGAGAAGATTTTATAAACAATAAGGTCCAACAATGATCATTCTTAACCCCCCAAAATGCTACGGTGTGTTACAAAGATCAAATGTTACAAAGACTGTCACAAAATAAATAACCAGAGAACCAGCAACTGGTATATTTGTCAAATGGCTTTTATCTTTGCATCATGCAAAACCTTTTGGAAATATCTTTAATCCAACTTCATTTTCTGTAGTGTTGTATAGCCTTGATAGGGATCTAGCTTTTTTTATCAAGAGGTGCTGTGTGACACCAGGGCATGATATTAGTTATATTAATGCCAATGTGTGGGGGTGGGAGGAGTGTTAGGAAATCAGTCCGCTCCCCTTGAAAACTAAGAAAAGTTCATAGGTAGAAGGGAAAGGCATATCCCTTTGCTGTAGTTTTGAAGATGTCAAGAATCTAGCGAATTGCCAAATAATAGTTAGATCTGAAAATATTCATGAAATGCATGAGCAAACACCAAAACTAAAACAACACCAGAAAGGAAAGCAAAGGATGGCACTGTGAGTCAACAGGGCTCCTGGGAGCAGTATCTTGAACCAGGGCAACGGCAGTTGCAGTGTCCTAGAACAGATTTTTGGAAGCAGAAGTGAATAGTGTGGTAACTATACAATCTCTGGATTAGCTGACCCTGGAAGAGAAAGGTGTGGTTAAATACATTAGGAAAAGTGTAGAGGCTCCTTAGGTGGTTCAACAGACTTGTAATGACTCAGGATTCCATTTCCCAGGTCCACACCTCATAGAAAGGAAAATGTGATCATACAAAACTGTGTATGAACATTCAGAGCAGCATTATACATAATAGTTGAAAACAGAAATAATTCAAATACCCAACTCTCCATAAATACATAAGTATGACATGCCCACACAAATCAAATGGTGGTTACCAAAGGCTTGAGGGAAAAGGAAGGGCAGCAAGTGCCAAGTGTAATGTTTCTTGACAGAATGATGAAAATACCCTAAAACTTGAATAGTAGCATAAAATATCATGGAACCATACACTTAAAATAGGTGAACTATATGGTATATATACTGTGTGTCATTAGAGCTGCTCTCAAGAGATACAAGGAAATAAATTTCCTTGTCTTACAGACTTGAAAATGATTTTCTTACTAACAAGTAAAAGATGTTCTCTAAAAGTCAAAAAATTCTATGAATTCTGATAAAATCCTCATTATAAAACCAGAGCTATCTAGGTAATGAGAATCTAGAGGCAGGCCTCATATCCGTGAGACCCTAGCCCCATCTCTGGCACTGTATATGCCAAAGTGACCCTTTGTTTCTCTTTCTTGTAAATAAATGAATCATAAAGGGAATAATTTAAGTCACAGGGGTGTGATTAAAAACAAGGATTTCTGAAAAGCGAGAAGAGAAAGCAGTATTCATATATTCATAGTTTTGGAAAGATTTCAATTATGCAAATCATGATGTTTAGTTCAGAGAGTAGCTATAAAGCTCAATGCAGAAAAGGAATTGCTTTTGAGGAAAGCTAGTGTCTTAAACATGTTTGATAGTTAAAAACAGAAAACAAATAGTATTTTAGGATGCTACAGCTGTGAAATAATATTGAAACAACACATATTTGCTTACATTTACATAAAATTTACCAGATTTCTATAACATTATCACTGGGTTAAGCTCCAAAGAGAGCTGGACTTGACGGCATTATGAAAACCTAGATTGTTTTCTGAAGTCCACCTAATAATAGAAGGAACACTCCTTTTAGTTTTGACGGTATGTCACACAAGATAAAGGTTTATATGAAAATAAATGACCGCTTTGTAATAAGACGGGATATTATTTCTATAAATCTGTAGCTCACGAATACATCACAATAAATGCTAAAAATAGATTGTTTTGACAATTCTTAATCCTGGGAGAACAAATGGCTCCTTTATCCTCTAACGCTGAAGCTTTAAGACTGTCTACGGGGGGTGGGGCTGGGAGTCAGATATCCCATGCAATGAAAAATCTACTCTGAAGAGGCTTTTTACTTCACCTCCTTGAATATCTGACAGCATGTTTTCAACATACATAGAAAATACATCTGAGTACAATATATATGTAAAGACTTTATAATAAAAGATTATCTTTGAATGCTACTGAAGAATTAAAACACTGGAACAATTCAGAGTAAAAAAAGTTTACAAGCAATAGCAATGATTAACTAGACAAGAAAGCTGGTGCTGCTATTTTCCAACTAAGGCACGTTAACATTAACAATCATGATTTAAACTTTCAAAAACTGAAAATTACTTAGACACTGAAATTCAAAGTAGAAATATAAACAATAGAGTTCAACAAAATGAACGTTCTTCCTTACGTACCTCAGATGTCCTACTGCCCTAGTTCGTACTAGAGAAAGGAGAATATAGTCATTCTGTTGACCTTGAAATCTATCAACAGTTGTCACCTAAAAAGAAAAAAAGGGGAAATATAGTATATTTTAAAGTAGCCTAAGAACAAAACCTACAGCTATTAAATAGTGCTGTAAAAAAATAAAATCTCAGCCTTAAATAATCCCCAAGACAGACATGATCTTATATATGGAATTCAGAGAACAATAAATATTAGGAAATAAACCACAATAACCAAATTAAGCTATATTATTCTTATAATTCTCATGTTTGTTGACAACAAAGTATTTGTGGAATATTCTTCCTCCACTAGACTACCAAATTCCACAAAAGTAGAGTGTGTTTATCTCTGCTGCCTGGTATCCTAGTCTGATGCCCATCAGTGTAATTTAATAAGCTTGCTATAATAAACTTAAATCTTCCCATCTTGATAATGAGGTAAACAGAGAACACATCATGTTCACAAAACTACCTTATTTGGTCTTCCAATCAATGGATTGTTCCCACATCTTCGATTGATGATGTCACGAATAAGATGCTTTTGTCCATTGTATGTTGTTAGAATGCTGATCTTGTCTGCAGGATAACCAAGTAAGCACATGTACATAAAAAGTGCCACTACATATTCTGCCTCTCCAAGATTCTGTAATACAAATAGGATCGAGATGTGAATTTATTTCCTTTTGCTTCAATGCTATAGAAGAAATGGTTAAGTAGAACTGCTCATCGAACTGCTCATCATTACATCTCCAGATGTGAACAACCTCATAAAACTAAGGAATACTTTATCTAAGAAAAATACCGGGGGGCTGGGCAGTAGCATGGTGTGTTAATAACACATGGTGCAAAGTGCAGGGACTGGTGCAAGGATCCTGGTTAGAGGCGCCAGCTCCCCACCTGCAGGGGAGTTGCTTCACAAGTGGTGAAGCAGGTCTTCAGGTATCTTTCTCTCTCCTTCTCTATATTCCCCTCCTCTCTCAATTTCTCTCTGTCCTATCCAACAACAACAACAGCAATGGCAACAATAACAACAACAAGGGCAACAAAATGGGAGAAATGGCCTCCAGGAGCAGCCCCAGCAGTAACCCTGGATGCAAAAAAAGAAAAACAATGACAAATAAAAATAGAACACATGGTAATTATTTTCTTTGACACATTTGCTATATATTTGTAAGGCAGGGAATAATCATGAAAGTTACCAACTTGGGCTCGGGAGATAGCATAATTAGTTATGCAAAAAGACTTTCATGCCTGAGGCTCCATGGCTCAAGGCTCCCCAGTTCCACCATACAGCCAGAGTTGAGCAGTGTACTGATCTCACTCTCTCCGTATCTTTCTCTTGATTAAAAAAAATAAAATGTTTTAATAAAATGACTTGCTGTTTGAGTCGTCCTTTAAAAAAAAAAAAGGGACAATATAACTCAACATTATTTTAGTGTGCTACAACTACAATTATGGGAAGAGATGTAACAAAAAGTAGCAAGGTGACTACTGAATAAATCACTCAGAAATTCTGCCCAATACTTTGTGGTTATTGTTGAGAGGGCTGGGGCACAGAACTTTGGTGGGGGGCACCTTGCTACTGCAGAGACCAAATGGAAGTAATAGATGAGGGAAATAAAATGAGAACACAAACATAACATGAAAGTCTTAAAAGAAAGACAAACATTGAATTTCACATATATGCAATAGGGAAATTCCAGGAAGAATCACCGAAAATTCATTAAAATGACACACAGCTGAATGATATCTTCATTTAAGATTTCTAGTTTTGCGGGGTCAAGCCACTGTACAACAGGTTAAGCTCACATGCTACCATGAACAAGAATCCAGGTTTGAGCTCCCGCACCCCACCTGCAGGAAGGAAGCTTCATCAGAGGTGAAGCACGTCTGCAGTGTTTCTCTTTCTCTTTCTCTCTCTCTCTTCTTCCACCTCTCCTCTCAATTTCTCTCTGTCCTATCTAATACAAATATGGGAGGGGGAGGAAAAAAATGGCTACTGGGAGCAGTAGTGCTGGCACCAAATGCCACTGATAACCCTACTGGCAGAAAAGAGAAAATGGGGGAAATTTTTTAGTTTTTGTAGAATAGGGAAAAGAAGCCACATGAGGATGTGAGGATGATCTGGCTGCAAAATCCATCACCCCGTTGACTGCCAGGGATGATCTGGCTTATCTGTCTGGCTAGGCGAATGTCCTCTTCCTCCCTCATTGCTCCATGTGTGTCCCTTCTGAAGCTGCGCCACTTGGTCAAAAAAGACGACCTTTCCTGAATAGAGACAGATGGGGCTTCGGTTGAGGGCTCTTCTGCTAGAATCGCCAAACAAGCTCTCAGGAAGCCACATGAAAACGAAATCTTTTCCTTTAAAAACATTTTTTAATTTATATTTTATTTATTAATTTATTATTTATTTTCCCTTTTGTTGCCCTGTTTTTCCTTGTTGTAGTTATTGATGTTGTTAGACAGGACAGAGAGCGATGGAGAGAGGAGGGGAGAAGACAGAGAGGGAGAGAAAAAGACCTGTAAAGCGACTCCCTGGCAGGTATGGGGGGGGGCTCAAATCGGGATCTTTACATCGATCCTTGAGCTTTGTGCCACCTGCGCTACTACCCGACTCCCTGAAATCTTTTCATTTTCTATACTGATTGCAGACTACATTTATCTAGGTAGCAGCTTTAACATCTTTTATGTATATATTGAAAGAGAGAGGGAGAAGGAGAGGGAAGGAGAGAGAAGGAGAAAGGGGAAGACACTTAGAAGTAGATGTGACTTAGAAAGGAAGAGAGGCAGGACCATAGAAAAAATGAGCAAATATAAATATAGTTAGTTACAGCAGTAATAGTCGACACACCTCTGATCTTGGGAGAACTAACGCAACTAGTTTCAACTGGAGGGAATGGGGATACAGAACTCCAGTGGTAGGAAAGGTGTGGAATCATATCCGTTACCTTATAATTTTGTAACTCAAAATTAAATCACTAATAAAATTTATTTTGAAAAGTTCTATATATTCAATATATTCAGACTTTAACCCATTATTGCTAAATATTTAACAATTTTAATTTTCAAATCAATATTTTTCTTTATGATTTCAATTTATTATCTTATTTTATTTATTGGATAGAGACAGCCAGAAATCTAGAGGGAAGGGAGTGATAGAGAAGGAGAGACAGACACCTGCAACATTGCTTCACCACTTGCAAAGCTTTCCCCCTGCAGGTGGGGACTGGGGGCTCAAACAGGTGTGCCACCACCAGGTCCCTATGATTTCTTTTGGTAGTGAATTCAAGAAGACATTTTTCACTTGGAAATTTATGTACCAATACCCTTTTTTTTTTCTAGTATTCTTACATTTTGTTTTCTTTGATCTACATCCATATATGTTTTTAGTTAATCTCAAACATTTTGAGTTGTGTATGAGATAAGGACTTACTTTTCCTTTTTTGTCAAGTATTAGCCAAGTGATTCAGGATCACTAATCTAGGTAGTAAATAAGCTTACAAAATAAGCTTTAAAAGAGCTGCACATTTAAGGGGCCTGCATAAGAATTATGCAGCATGCTTGAAGCTCAAAGACCCACTTCCATCCACATCACCACCATCAGCCACAGCTGAGCAAGTGCCCCAGTTAAAATGAACAAAGCAAGCCTCTCCATTTTTTTTTTTCTCACCTGATAAAAGTAAGGGTTAGGCTCAGACTCTCCCACTCCCTGAAAATCTTCGACATTGATAAGCTGGAAGTCATAGAGCAAGCCGGCATTTGCTGTGCTGAACTCTGGCAGGAGCTGCACGTGGGGTAGGTTTCCTAGATTTTTGTATCGCCAGTTGTACAGATTGCACAAGCTTTCCAAAGACAAATACCCAAATAGAAAATATTAGTGATGCAAAAACCCTTTAAATACAAAAAGAAATTGATAAGAAAGGAGGAAAGAGAGACACCTGTAGCACTGCAGGTGGGGACTGAGAGCTTGAACCTAGGTCCTTGCACGCTCTAGCAGGTGCACCACCGCCAGACCGCAAACACTGTCTGTCAGTCTCTCTTTCATTTTAAGGTTTGATGTTATTTATTTGACAGAGACCAAGAGTACTTAAGAGGGAAGGGGGAAATAGAGACACCTGCAGCACACTTTCACTGCTCTTGAAGCTTGCCATCTGTAGGTGGGGGCCAGGGGCTTGAACCCAGATCCTTGCACACTATATTATATATAAACTCTACCAGGTATGCCACCACCCAGCCAAACACATAAAATTTATAAGAAACTTTTGTATAAGGTCTTTTTAATTTTTACATATTTTTGTGCTCATCATTTTAGCAAATAAAAATAAATAAAATTATTTTCTGTTTTTTGCCTCTGTGTTTAACTTCAGAAGACTAAAATCACATCAAAAAGCTCCATTATATGCTCTGAGGTAAACTTTATTCTCTTAAGTTTAAGAGTGAGAGATGGCTATTAATTAAGGAAGAATTTGAGGTACCTATGACATGGGGTCTGCTAACTTCATAAAGCAAGCATTTGTTGTGGTCTCTTTGTATTCACCTTTTGATTTAGATCCCGAATTGATTTGGACCATCTATCTTGGGGGAGGGTGGGAGAGTTTGTTCTGATAAAAATAGAGGGGACGGACAGTGGAAGGTGGTCTTTAGTTTCTAAGTCATTTAAAATGAATCTTCATGAATAAAATGAAGGAAAACCATTTGATCAATTCACATCGAACATCAAATGACAGGGAATGGACATGCTTTCGGATCTGTAGATGGCGAGTTCCTGGATAGCAGGGGATGCTGAGTTTACAGAGAAGATGCTATTAAATACTTGAATCATAGAAGTAACCCCTCAGCTGGGTGCCAACACACCTGGTAGATCACATACTTTACTATGTATGAAGACCAAGTGCAAGTCCCTACCCTCCACCTACAGGGCATAGGCTTCAGAGGCAATGGAGCAGTGCTACAGGTCTCTCTTTTTGTCTCTCCATCTTTATAGTTCCTTTCGTCTCTATTAGAAAAAAAAAAAGAGAGAGAGAAGAGAAGAAGGTAAAAAGGTCTTTGGGAATGGTGTAGTAGTTGTGCATGCACAATAATCCTAGTGGCAAGAGAAAAAGGGGGCTGGGGCGTACCCGTCCTTTACCTTGCTCTGGCTCTCCCCTGAGCATCAAGGTCCACAGTCGGAACTCCTACTCGAACAAAGCGAGTGAAGAGAGATTGCTCCATGTTGGAATACTTCTGAAAGGCCATGTTCTTAATAACTGGAGGTAACTGGTGGTGATCCCCAATCATAATCCACCTTTTAAGTCGGCTAAAACCATCCTGAGGATTCTAGAAATAAGTGATGAAATGGTAAAAGTAGACTAATTAATGTGTTATCCTGATAACCCCCAATATATTATATAAGAATCTTGCTTTCTTCACAAAATGGCTTTATTTGCTTACTAATTCTAGATATTTGCCAGCTCCAGAAAGGAATACAGTACATATGGAGAATGATACATAACACTAGGGTTTTTTTTTTTTTTTGGTTTTAGATTTATTTATTTATATCAGGAAAGAGAAAAGTAGTATCAGAATGAGTTTGGAATCAAGCCTAAGTACCATCACAACTGGTTGAGAGAGGGTGGAGGGATTGAGAAGACAAGCATGGATCACCTTAGTTTAAGAGGTTGGGCAATCCAAAAGAGGTCTGCGAGGACGGAATTAGGCATACAGGACATGAAAAGAAATAGAAATACCAAAGGAAACACAACTTGTGTCACAATTATGCCGAGTCGGTTCTGAACTCCTTATGAGCCATGTGGTAAAAATAAATCTTTATTATTTTTTTATTTCTTACACTATTAGTTCATTTTTCTTCTCAACGTGTCTCTTTCTTAAAACACAAACTGATAAAATACATTCCAGGTTCCAAGTCATTTGTCTCAGAAAACCAAATTGGAACCTATTAATATCTAAATTTGAGCAGTATCTATTCTTAAGTTGGGAATTCCATTTTGTTTTTAATGTTTCCATAGTAAAAAATATTATACAATAATCTGGATACATTCTTAAGTATCACTATTTAGCTAAAAACAGAGAAAAAAAAGCTAGTCATGCAATGAAGAATATACACTCAGTGAAAATAAAAAACAAATGTGAAACAACTTTAACAAAAGGATAGAAAAAATAGCTGATCTACTCTCCAATGTATAACAATGTAATTTTCTTGATTAAAATTACTAAGTCTTTTTAAAATTTAGAGATAAACTATGAATTTTTAAATAGTATTCCCAGAAACAATACAAATACTAAACAACCAGTGATTAGATTAAAGGAAGTCTACAGGCTTAAAATAGAGTATCAAACATAATGAAGTTATGAAGAATATATAATCATGGCAATTAGCACCCCCAAATTCTGTATTTTTATTATGCAGCACCCCCCTCATCCTGCCAGGGTTCCTCAGCTCATCTTTTCTTGCCTCAGATTCTAGTGTCTTACCTGTAGAAGAAGAGGTATAAATGTTTCTATCTCCAGAATTTGAGCAGCCTCTTCCATTAAAATATTGTCATACTGACAAAGGAGAAAGGGAAAGTTTGTCAAAAAGACATTTTGAATGCCATAAAACCATTATCATAACTATAACAACCACCCAGAAAAAAGCCATGTAAATTCAGGCAAAAATAACAACACAAAAAGTATTCAAAAGGAAAGTTAATCATTTTATCATTGTATCTCTGCTACTTCTATTCAGGTCTTTTGCAGGGAAGTCTGTTGAGTACATAACTCTACACAGAGATCTTTTCTTAGACTGTAATATCAGCTCAGTTATTTTTCAGTTTACCTCTCAAAGTTCTACATAAACAAAAATCAATGTGTGATCATGTAAGAAGTTATTTCTCTACTGGTACTGTTCCGCTAGGCTGTGACTGGGGTTAATAATAATTAAAAAAAAAAAAATCCTTGCTGGCACTTACCAGTACACTTCTGTCTCACCCCTTGGCACACAATCTGTTACCAAAGCATGCCAAGTTTACTTTCAGAATTCCCTCCTAAATCTCTCTGTTTTTCTCCATTCTTACTACAACCAACACTTTAGTTCATGCCATCACTCTATTATCTGTAAACTTTTTGCTAGTAGTTCCACCCTGTCCACTTTATTTCTTTAAACCACTGATACAAAGTCACCTGGTAACATCATTGCCTGGGTTTTAACTCTTCACCTTCAAACTGTTTCTGAAGAGAAATCCTTCAAGATGGTCCGCATGAGATGTATTAACTGAGACCTATATTCAACCTGGCCCCTTTTTCGTCTTCTACTTCATTTTTCTTTCTTCTTGTTCGACCACATTATTTTCTCAGAAATGTTATCGCCAGTCCTGCCTAAAACCCTTGGCCCATGGTATTCTCCTTTCACATTTTGTCTGCTTCCTGACTACCTAATCTAAAACAGATTGCATCATATTCTGTTCCTTTGTCTCACAGCAACTTACTCCCATTAGTAAAGTCTACTATAATGCTAGGAACTGCTTGTTTATATAATAATGAGATAAATCAAGTCTTTCTCAGACAGAAGGGAATTTCATTCTTTCTCTGACAATTACTCTTCTTTTGCTTTCTCAGCTTGAGACCTATTTATTTTCAATGTTTTAATCCTTTCCCTCTACTTCCTCATTTTTAATTGTCACCAAGGTCGTTGCTGGGATTATATATCTGCACAGTGAGCGTACTGCTTCTGCACCACTTCTGGTGGCTATTTTCTGCCTCCAATCCTCCCATTATTTTCTTTCCTCTTTCTCTTTCCTCTCCCCTCTCCCCCTCTTCCTTCCTTCTGGGTAAAGACAGAGAAAAACTGAGAGGGAAGGGGGAGATAGGGAAAAAGAAAGACATCTGTAATACTGCTCCACCACTCGTGAGGCTTTCCTATTGCAGGTGGGGACGGAGAACTTGTACCAGGTCTTTGCATATAGTAATGTGTGCACTCTACCAGGCCCCTCCCCCACCTCTACCATGTATGACATCCAATTCTCCCATTTTTTTGTTTTGTTTTGAAATATTGACTTTGCAAATCTCATAAGTATAAATAAAAGACCCTTTGTTTTCTATTTTTTAAATTTTCTCTCCTTATAGTTTTAGGGAGGCTGAAGATACAATACTTAACTCTTAATGCTTAATTATACTTTAAAAAAATGAATTGCTTATATATCTTGTAATTTGGGTGATAACACATTTATATCTGTACTTGTCCAAGAGTGGTAACTTAGTTGAGTTGGAGTCCTCTGGACATGATTAAAGCTAATGTTTAGCTCTGTGCTATTAATTTATAAAAACATGTCAATAGATTCTGGTCTTAAAAAAGGAGACTTTAACTGCAAAACAAAATTAAGACAAAACTATACTGGAAGTCATAGGGAAGACAAAGAGAGCAGGAATATGCATGCATGTCTTCATGAGGAAAGCACTGAGTCAAAATACAAGACCCTAAATGGAAATGAATCAGTTTTATTATAGGGAACTGCTTTTAAAGTAAATGCTAGGCAGATCCATAAAAGTTCTGAACTCTTCAACCAGGTGGATATTTAAGTTTGGTCAAAGTAAAGCTTAAAATTGAAAATCTAAATAAATCTACGGGGTACAGTCAGCACTTAAGCTAACTATGTTTCAATGGAGAGCATGTTGGTAAGTAAAGATAATGGTTAATGAAAACCTGTATTAGGACAGGCAAAATAGCTTACTAGGACTGTGTGCTGCTCTGCCATGGGTACAAACCAGCTTTGAGGCTGGCTCCTGTGGCATTGCAGGAAATTTCAGTGCTATAGTCTCTTTCACTGTCTCTCTACCTCTATCAAAAAAAGAAAAAAAAAGTTTTTTACGAACTGCATAAATGTATAAAAAAGCTTGGTATGCTTAGATCATACTCCCTGGTTATTATTAAGCTGATATGATTGAACACCAGCTTCAAAGTATATTTCATGTCAGCACAAATAACAAAATATTCCGGTAGGAAATGCTCATCAATAGCATAGGAATGGGTAAGCTCACACTAGCTTTTCATAAATTATCATTTATCCTACACCTTGCAACTGAGGAATATTCTCATCCAATATAACAACAATTCTATCACCTTGAATTTACTTAGCACTTGTGAGCTCATAATATTTAAAACTTGTCAGCTACTTTCAGTAACAACAAATACTTTATTGACATTGAATTCAAGTCAGTACACGGGTGTTATTTTAAATACAAAAGAAAGCCTTGGACTCGAAACACAGAAGTGAGGTTACTGGAGAAGAGGGGATGTTGAAGAGGGACTTGAAGAGAAGTAGAGGAATCCACTGAGTGTGGTGAGGAAAGACGGTACTTTGGTGGTGGGTGTGGTGTGGTAATAGCCATCTGAAGAGATGTGAAACTACTAGAACACATAAAGTGTTGTAAAATACTTAATAATGCTTCAGTAAAACCAACTGCAGAGCTGAGTGAATTGCATAAAAATCAGAGCTTAGGTTAACTATCACTGCAAAATCCCACTCTGCAAAGTCACATTTACTGCTCAGTTATATTCCATCTCAATGCATCAAAAGCTAACAGGGTATCTATCATGCCTTTAAGCTCTCCTCCTGACTTTATCATGTGATAAAATAATTTACAATAACAGCTTTAGAGCCTAAATGAATAGACCATATCTAAATATGGAAGGCTTTTTATTTACTGAATGAAAAATTAACTGGGAGTAGCATATGTCTAAAATGTGGATTATGTACCTATCTTAAGATGTACAAAACACTTTCAAAAGTCATTTTTACAGTTTTCAGTTGTATTTGGAGACTTTTTTTTTAAAGGTTTCTTTTTTAAAAAAATATTTATTCCCTTTTGTTGCCCTTATTGCTTTATTGTCATAGTTATTATTGTTGTTATTGATGTTGTTAGATAGGACAGAGAGAAATGGAGAGAGGAAGAGAATACAGAGGGGGAGAGAAAGACAGACACCTGCAGACCTGCTTCACCGCCTGTGAAGTGACCCCCCCTGCAGGTGGGGAGCCGGGGGCTAGATCCCAGATCCTTAAGCCAGTCCTTGAGCTTTGCGCCACGTGCGCTTAACCCACTGCACCACCGCCTGGCTCCTGGAGACTTTTTTTTTAACCTAGTGAAAACAAACTAATCAACTACTTATTATTAGAAAAACCAATTATTAGAACCTGGTGAAACAATCATATCATTATGTTACTTACTGGCATACTATTGATAACTAGATTTAGAATTCATCAGTCATATAAACAAGGGAGGCCATAAACATTTGCTTAATAGAGACATTTATAAGGAACTAGAAATGAAAACTTCAAAAAATGATCCATTCTCAAAATAAGCGACAGAGAGAGAGGGGGAAAGAGAAATATTCAAGGAAGAAAACCGAATCCTATCTTTAGTAGAATGTTGGGAACATGTGTGAGCCTGATAGAGCTTAGGGAGAACCACCCCCATCTTTGGATGGAGGTCTGAGAAGATAACCTCTTGGTAAGTCTCTCTCAACCGAGGTGAGCATAAGGGGGGAAACTCAGACTTGGTTCTTTCCTTCTTGACTCTCAGGCCCACAGATACCCCAGTACTTCCCTCCATTAACTGCAGGCCACATGGTCACAGATTCACTCATTCAAAGTCACCTTCTGATCATAGAAGAACACACCTTATCACGCACTTCATCACACACCTCAGACCCCAGACAAGAGAGATTCCAAACTATATGGCCTTTTGATAGTCATCTTCTCTCTGTCTCACCCTACGGGTTTAACCCCTATGCTTCTCTCAAATACCTTTGGATAATTAAGTTGCTTGTGTTATGGAAAATAACTGTCTTGTATCTCATCAATTCCTGTCATACCAACCCCCTACCTTAGGGGCATGCTGACTGTTAAGAAACCTGTAATTTCTGTCATATTGCAACAATAATTACCTCCATTGCTTTTCTATTTAACTCATGTCCACTTTGCCAATAAACGGACTCTAGGATTCTGGGACTCTAAGGACTCAGTTTCTAGATTCACGCTAAGAGTCCCCTGGTGTCTTTTACTTCGTGTCACCCCTGTCGTGAGCGAGAAAGAACCAGCCTGTTACCTTTCCCCTGGAGGACTCCGTGCCGGAGGAGAGAGACACCCCGAAAGTAGAAGGTGATTTAAGGAAATTAAATAAAAATCTTTACCTTGAAACCTAACTTGACTAAGTCATGTCGTTTTAAGGCAGCATGAGTACAGGTCATAGCAATGATTTTTGCTTCTTTCACCAAGAGGTATTTAGATCTGTCCAGTCCACTTCGAAGCAGTTCAGAGGCTCTGAATTCCTATTAGAAAGGGTTGGGGGGGAAGAGGAGGCAGTGACAGAATATTAGGGAAACAAAGTTTATGCATATGGAACCTAGCTAATCAGACTTAATTCCTGAGAAATTAATATAAACATTTCATAAACTAAACATACTGAATCATAAGTCTGTTCACCACTAATTAAATACTATGTAAAAAAAAAAAAAGCAGGTAACATTCCAACTACAATTTAAACTATTCATTGTGTAAGGTGAATTTTTACAATAGAATAAAACAGCAATCGGGATCCATGGTAGCTCAACAAATTGTTTGGCTCCATATGTTAACTCTCTTTTCAATCACCAGGTTCCAGATGCCACCAGGATGCTGGCCAGGCTTCCCTGGATTGAAGACCCCACCAATGTGTCCTGGAGCTCAGCTTCCCCAGAGACACACCTTACTAGGGAAAGAGAGAGGCAGACTGGGAGTATGGACCGACCAGTCAACATGGGTTCAGCGGGGAAGCAATTACAGAAGCCAGACCTTCTACCTTCTGCAACCCTCAACGACCCTGGGTCCATGCTCCCAGAGGGCTAGAGAATGGGAAAGCTATCATGGGAGGGGGTGGGTTATGGGGATTGGGTGGTGGGAATTGTGTGGAGTTGTACCCCTCCTACCTTATGTTTTTGTTCATTAATCCTTTCTTAAAAAAAAAAAAAAAAAAGAATAAAACAGCAATCATCATGGTATACATTTTACTCAAGCTCCTTCCAAAAAAAAAAAAAAAAAAAGTCAACTACATTGTTACTATCAGTTTTAACAGTTTTTTAAATCAGTTTTTACTGTTTTGACTTTTTTTTTTTTAAATACTTAAAATGTTACAGGGATAGGTAAGGCACTTGTATCTCTATCTTCCCATGGTCACCCAAGACGGATACTACTGGGCTGTTGGGAAAGTCATGACTTTTTTTTTTTTCCTCATGTTTTTCTATCCAAAAAAGAATCATGGCTGGGGGCTGGCACACTTGGTTAGATATACTGTACAAAGAACAATGACTCATGCAAGGATCCTGGTTCAAGCCTCAGCTCCCCACCTGTGTGTGTGGGGGGGTCCCTTCAGAAGCAGGTCTGTAGGTATCTTTCTCACTTTATCTTCCCCTCCCTCTCAATGTCTCTTTTCTATCAAAAAAAAAAAGGAAAAACGGCTGCCAGGAGCAATGGATTTGCAGTGTAAACACCGAACTCCAATGATAACCCTGGAGGCAAAAAAAAAGTCATGACTTTTCCAATGACCCAATATATAAAAGCCTATATATATATATATATATATATATATTTTATATAATAAATATATATAAGCATAATATACATAAAAAATATAAAAGCCAATATATACAAGCCAGAATACAGAATATTGCTCAGCTTATGTTTATGGTGGTATAGGGACTTTAACATAAGAGCTCAAAGCTTCAGACATTATAAGTACTTTTGCATAACCATTATGCTATCTCTATGGTTCTATGAATTATTTATTCTTACTTTTTGTGTTTATATAATCAGAAACATAGTATTCTGTGCATTTAAAAACTTTATCTCCTGTCATACTGTATACTTATTATTCCAAACTACCATCCATCTACTTAAATCTTTTTTTAGTAATAACAATACATTTTAATTTACCTTTGTTCTGTGTGCAATTAATAATAGGTTACAAGACTATACATTTATAGGGTATAAGTCCACACCACACCCACCACAAAAATTCTGTGCCCTTACCCACCCAATGGTAACTACCATAGCTCTCAATAAAGTCCTAGAGACTGTTTATGTGTTTTTTTTTCCTGTATTCCAGGTCTCTAGTTTCCACATATGAGTGAAACCATCTAGTAGCTGTCTTTCATCTCTTTACTTATTTTGCTAAGAATAATCACCTCCTGTTCTGTCCACTTTGTCCAGAAGGACACATTATCTCCTTAAAACCAAACCAAACCAAAACAAAAAAACTGCAATGTAGTAGTCTTTATTTTTATTTATTTATTTATTTTAAATTTTTTAAAAACATATTTATTTTCCCTTTTGCTGCCCTTGTTATTTTAATGTTGTTATAGTTATTGACGGCATTGTTGTTGCATATAACAGAGAGAGAAACGGAGGGAGGAGGGGAAGACAGAGAAGGAAAGAGAAAGATAGACACCTGCAGACCTGCTTCACTGCCTGTGAAGCAACTCCCCTGCAGGTGGGGAGTGGGGGTTCGAACCGGGATAGCGCCACATGTGCTTCACCCACTGCACTACCGCCCGACTCCCTGCAATGTAATATCCTATAGAGTATATATTCCACAATTTCTTTAACCAGTCATGTGTCAGTGGGCATTTAGACTGCTTCCAGCCTTTGACCACTGTGAATAATGCAGCTATGTATATAGGGGTACATATGTCCCTTTGGATAAGCGCTTGCATGCCCTTTAGGTAAATTCCCAAGAGCAGCATTGCATTTGTTTAAGGACATCTCCCAAAGAGATTGTATCAGTTTGCATTCCCACCAGCAGTGCAGAAAAGTCACTTTCCTCCCACAGCTTTGACAGCATCTGTCACTTTTGTTGAGGTAGGCCATTCTTGCAGGTGTGAGGTAGAATCTCAGTGTAGTTTTAATTTGCATTTCTCTACTGATAAATGAGGTGGAACATTTCTTCATTTGTCTATGGGCCATGTGCATCTGTCTATTTAGTTTTTGGCCCACATTTATTTTTAAATTGGGGCAAATGATGGTTTACAGTAAACCATAAAGACAGTTGTTAGTACATGTGTAAACCTCAGTTTTCTGCAAAAAACAAAACAAAACAAAACAAAACTCTCATCCCCTATCTAGGTTCTCCTCCACCATCATGTACCAGGACCTGAAAGCCTCCGCTCCCCCTAGAATCATTTTCTTTGGTACAACAGACCAAACCCAGTCCGAGTTCTACTTTGTTTCCCTTTCTGTTCTTATTTCTCAAATTCTGTCTATGAGTGAGATCATTCTTTATTCATCCATCTCTTCCTGGCTTATCTCACTTACCATGATTCCCTCAAGCTCCACCCAGATGAGGTTTAAAAGGTGACATCATCATTTTTAATAGCTGAGTAGTATTCCATTGGGTACATATACCACAACTTTCTCAGCCACTCATCTGTTATTGGGCACTTAGGTTGCTTTCAGGTTTTGGCTATTACTAATTAGTCATCTCCTTAGTTTAAAATTATTTCTTGAGCTATAAATGTTTTAATAATGACATTCAAAAGTAATCTGGTTTGAAAGACTTGAATATTCCACATTTATATCATTAAAAATAAGCTTAAAACCTTAAAAGCAAAGTTTAAACTTGATTAATCCATACCTCAAGCTGAGTAAAGATTTTCTTAATGTGCCGGAAACACCCTTCTGCAATTTCCATGTCTTCTTCATATGATCGGCATTTAAAAATAGGTTGAGGAGCATTTGCAAAATATTCATGAAAAGGGAAGAAAGTAGAGACTTCTGCAACATCTGGTAATGTGCTACCTTTATTTTTTACTTTGCTGATATACTCTTCCCAACGAGACATTACCTAAAGAAAGAAGGTACTTGAGGTTAAACTGTTAATAAGTCAATCATTTAGTTTTAGATATGAAATGTAAATATTTGATACAAAATAAGATCTGCTAGGTAAGGGAAAATGAAAAGTAATCTTTGACCCAGTTGGACTATTTCTTATGATGTCATTGGTATATTTATTTTAGAAAATGCTTTAAGATTGTAGGGGGGTAAAAAAGCTCTCTAGGGCAATCTCAGACATTTTGGATTCTCCACGTATATCCAAAATAGTTTATTACTGGTGCTTAAAAAGTAACAGTCTGACCAAATACATCTTACATTTTTCATTATCTTACTTTCTCTTCCTAAATGGTAGTCATTTTTTCTAATAAATTTGACACTTGTCAAAACTTCTCCTAGGGCCATATCATTTTTCCAATTCTTATTAGTATAACAGAGAACTTGTTTTAAAATATTTATTTGACAGGACAGAGAGATTTTGAGAAAGGAAGAGGAGATAGAGAGGGAGAGAAACCTGCAGCACTGTTTCACCAGCTGTAAAACCTTTCCTCTGCCTGCAGGTAGGGACTAGGGGCTTGTACGTATATCACCAGTAGGCCCAATAGAGAACTTGTTCTATTAAGCTGAGATATATGTTTGAAAGCTAATTTTATGGAGCCATATGGTGGTGGACCCAGTTGAGTGCACATGCTACCACACAAAGGACCTGAATTCAAGCTTCCAGTCCTCACCTGCAGGGGGGAAGCTTTATAAGTGGTGAAGCAGTGATATGGATCTCTGTCTCTCTCTTCTCTATCTCCCTTCCCCCTCTCAATTTCTTTCTGTCCTATGTCCTAGTAAACAATTTTTCTCAGTAATAATCTTGTATCCCCAAAATTGCTGCTCTACACAGTGAAGCCTTAGATTCATTTTTCCAAGTTTATTGCTTATCTTACATAATTTATAAACCTCTCCTCTCCTTCTAAAAGCTTTCAGAGACTATACCAATTTTTAATTTGTGATAATTTTTCACTTAAGCCTATCTTTATTATTGAAAGTTCTTAACAGTTTTAGTCTAATGTCAGTCTCTGTGCAGGATGATGTATATTTTTCTTATTTCAAAACAAACTACAAAATGTGCTCATTTAGAATGAACCCAATTGGTCTTTATAACCACATTATAATCAGCACAGTAGTATTTTATATACACATGAAATATATATTTCAATGTTATAATTTACACCTAAAATATATAATTGCATTAGTATAGAGAAAACAAATGAGACCATAAAAATCAAGTTCTAGTGCTGGCTCCCACCTGCAGGGGAGTCGCTTCACAGGCGGTGAAGCAGGTCTGCAGGTGTGTCTATCTTCCTCTCCCCTTCTCTGTCATCCCCCCTCCCTCCTCTACACTTCTCTCTGTCTTAGCCAACGACAATAACATCAATACTAACTACAACAATAAAACAACAAGCAAAAAAAGGGAATAAATATTTAAAAAAAGAATATAATTAAAAAAAACATAAAAATCTCCATTATCTATAGGTTCACTTCCTAATAGAGTCCCAAAACCTAGATATAGGCCAGGTCTCGTTAGAGCATATGTTCACATGTGTCCATAAATTAGGGCAAAATATATACCTGAAAGCAAAAATACACAATAGTCTGTAAGTGACTCAGTATAAAGTTCAGAATGAAATAGTATCTAATTAGACTTAGATACCCTCCTCACCTACTTCCTATTACAGTTCTCTCCGTCACTCCAAAGCTAACCTCATCAAAGCAAGGACTGCAAAAGCTGCATAAGGGCAAGAGACTGGCATACTTTAATGATAACTCTTTAGTCACTATCAGGCCACCCCATCAGCTGAGCCCTACTCAGGGAGTCCTGAGATTCCCAAACAGACATGATGGAACTAGACCTCAAATAAATCCCTCTCTCCATTGTTACTGGTCATCTCTATCAGGAACCCCCCATAGGACCTTGCCCTCAACTTGGATCAACAATGGTAGAGAATGTTCCATCCTCCGAAGGGAAGCTGGACAACATACTCTATGCTACACCTGAGGAAGATGGATCGATACTGGAGCAGCATGGAATGTTCCTACTCATGACCACAGAATGTGAGCTCAGATCTAGAGGCATGCAGAGGTCACACAGGCACCTAAGCTAATTATGGGCCCCAGATCATATCAAATTGATGGGGCTTACAGTCAACAATATTTATACCCCTTCCCCATATTAGGGAGCTACTCTCTTCCCTGATCCAGCTTTCTGGTCCTTTTCCCAGCCATGACATCATCTCTGCAGACAACAACTTGGATCCATCTGCATATCAGATTTCAGGCTCAGGCAAAACAAAGAAAAACAAACAAACAAAAAAAAAACACTAGTATAGCTACAGGTCCTTTGAAATATAACTAAAATATGCCTACTAGCTATCTACAAAATGGAGGACCCTCCAACACTTCATCTGCACTATTCCAGCCTTTAGGTCCATGATTGTTCAACAATTTGTTTGGCTTTGTATGTTAACTCTCTTTTCAGCCACCAGGTTCCCAGATGCCAGCAGGCTGCGACCAGACTTCCCTGGACAGACAACCCCACCAATGTGCCTTGGAGCTCGGCTTCCCCAGAGCACTTCCCCACTAGGGAAAGAGAGAGACAGGCTGGGAGTATGGATCAACGCCCTGTATGTATGGCCTGTCAACGCCCATGTTCAGTGGGGAAGCAATTACAGAAGCCAGACCTTCAACTTTCCGCATCCCACAATGATCTTGGGTCCATATTCCCAGAGGGGTAAAGAATAGGAAAGCTATCAGGGGAGAAGATGGAATACGGAGGTCTAGTGATGGGAATGTGTGAAGTTGTGCCCCTCTTATCCTATGATTTTGTCAACATTTCCTTTTTATAAATAAAAAAATTCAAAAAATAAATCTTCATTATCTGACTATGCCTTAATCTATTTGAAGCAACTGACCAACTATTAAAATGTAATCTTATTCATTTTACTGGGGTTTTTTTTCTAGTGGTTTCTATACACTACTCCACCAATGAGCCCTTATTAACAAAAGCAAAAAACATCCCTATGCAGAAGTAAAAGGGTTTAAAAATTTTTTAAATTATATTCATTTTCCCTTTTGTTGACCTTGTTGTTTTTTATTGTTGTAGTAATTATTGTTGTTGTTATTGATGTCGTCATTGTTAGATAGGACAGAGAGAAATAGAGAGGATGGGAAGACAGAGAGGGAGAGAGAAAGATAGACACCTGCACGTCTGCTTCATACCTGTGAAGTGACTCCCCTGCAGGTGGGGAGCCAGGGGCTCGAACTGGGATCCTTGCATAGGATTTTTAACTTAACAGCTGCCTTTGAAATTTGTTCCAATATAAAAGTTATTTCTAGAAACTTGAATGTTTTTTTCTCCATTAGTTATTAATGTACATAGTAAAAGTAAGTTATTGTACTGTTACCAATGGTTGGCTAGAATGTTTAGTGGCATTAAAAGAAAAAAAAAGGAAGTTCTGTCAATAGTAAAAAATATGAAACATCTTTATTTTAAAGTAGAAACATTGATCTTTCACTTAATGAGTTGCCAAAGCTATTTAGCAAGACAAATTGAAGATAATAGGAAACACACTTAAAGTTCACAAACAAAATTTTGGCAAGATATTAAAAAAAAAAAAAAAAAAAAAAGCTTTCCAGAGGGATCTCAAGAACCCATTGCACTTTCCAATGGAAAACAGATCACAGTAAAGTATGATTTACTCTCTTACCTGATATAAAAAGAAATAGCCTGCAGTTTCACAAGTATAAGAAGCATCCCCTGGAACTCCTAGGCTCTTCTGCAATCGTTTGACTTCTTCTAAAAGTTCTATTCTTCGAGCCAGGACATAATTAACTCTTCCATACCTAGAAATTTCAGTTGAGTGAAAGGAAAAAAAAAAAAAATCATCTCATGAAAACTTGCAGTTAAACTGTCAGCAAAATACCCAAGAAATTAGTAGTACAGTGCTGTGAGCCAATGTTTACTAGTTTGGATTTATGTAAGTGGGCATAAAGAAAAGAAAAAGAGAGAAAGAATATTCTTACTTACCTATAAATGATAGATCATGACTTAGTTTGTCCCAAATCTACTTAAAGTGCAGCCCCCTGGGAGTCAGGCGGTAGCGCAGCGGGTTAAGCGCAGGTGGCGCAAAGCACAAGAACTGGCGTAAAGATCCCAGTTTGAGCCCCCGGCTCCCCACCTGCTGGGGAGTTGCTTCACCGGTGGTGAAGCAGGTCTGCAGGTGTCTGTCTTTCTCTCCCACTCTCTGTCTTCCCCTCCTCTCTCTATTTCTCTCTGTCCTATCCAACAACAACAACAGCAATAACAACAAAACAAGAGCAACAAAAGGGAAAATAAATAATAATAAAAAATAAATTAAAAAAAGTGCACCCCCCCATGTATGTCAGTACTGGTCTGCAATGTATCAGTGATCTATAAAGAATGAAATCAATTACATCACTGAATGGAACACTGGCTACCCTTCTAATAACTTAGGGCAATTAGTTGTTACATTAACTAATAACTACTCAGTTATTGGATAACTATTTCCCACAAGAGTGTACACGCACACACATACACATACACCCTATCTCTCTCCTAAATAAGTCTTAAAAAAAATAAAAGACTAACAGGGGCCAGGTAGAGTGGCACACCTGGTTAAGCACACACTACAGTGCACCAGGACCTGGGTTCAAGCCCCTTGTCCCCATAACCAGGGGGAAAGCTTCATGAGTGGTGAAGCAGGGCTGCAGGAGCCTCACTGTCTCTCCCTCTCTATCTCCTTCTCCCCTCTTAATTTCTCTCTGTCTCTATCCAATAATAAATGAAAAAAAAAAAAAAAAGACGAACAAATATTTGTTTTGGGTAGATTTATGAATGGCAATACCCAATTGGATTTAAACTGTTTCTTTAGTGAAAGTGATGTTACTTTCAGAGTCAAACACTACTTACCTTTTCAAGTATGAAAAAAGAAAAGGAATGGAAGAGTGTACTAGTTGAGCAAATACATTTTGCTTTTGTTCTATTGCAAAATTCCTTAGAATGCGAGCTCAGACCTACAGGGATGCAGAGTTTACAGAGGCCCCTGTACTGAATATGGGCCCTAGATCAAATTGATGGGTTTTACAGTTAACAATGTTTATACAGTTTTCCCATATTTTGGAGCTACTCTCTGCCCTGATACAGCTTTCTAGTCCTATTTCCAACTATGGCAACATCTTCCCAAACAATACCTGAGGTCCACCTGCAAATTAGCTGTCAGGCTCAGGCAAAAATTAGTAAAGTCATGGGCCTCTTGGAATATACCTAAAATAAACCTACTAGCTTTTTCCAAAATGGAGACTCTCATCTGCTATATTCTTGCCTTTAGGCTCCTGATTATCCACGTTATATCTTCATACTTTTTCAGCCACCAAGCTGCAGATGCTACTACCATGACTCCATCCTGACTTCCCTGGGTAGATGATCTCACCAATGTGTCCTGGAACCCCACCTCTCCAGAGCCCTGTCCCACTATGGAAAGAGAGAGGCCGGTTGGGAGTATGGATCGACCTGCCAATGCCCATTTTCAGTGGAGAAGCAATTATAGAAGCCAGACCTTCTACCTTCTGCACCCCATAATGATCCTGGGTCCATTCTCCAGAGGGATAAAGAATAGGAAAGCTTTCAAGGGAGGGGGTGGGATATGGAACTCTGGTAGTGAGATTTGTGTGGAATTATACCCCTCTACTCCTATGGTCTTGTCAATATTTTTAATTTTATAAATAATTTTTTAAAAAAGTATAAGTTCTGTGGCAATGATAATAGCATCCATTAGCACCTTTATGTTTATTGAAATACTGCTTATTAGAACAGTCTAACTGATGCTTGCAAATCAATGAGGAGATACTTGAAGAAGATTCTCTGAATAATTTAAAAGTATCACTGGCTGGTCCTAAATTAAAAATCTGGAGCCTCAAATAATTTCATGTGTGTTGCTCTCTGCCCTCTGATTTTTTAGAAGGTAACAAACATCTGGTGAAGTCTACAAAAACTCAAAGTAGATGTAAGATAATAATTTAATACTCTTAGTCTGATGTTTATGCTCAATTTTAGTAAAAGACCATGTTCAATAGCTAATGGCCGAATTAATTATGTGGAGTTGTTACTTATACCTAGTATATGAAGTTATGCCTTAAAATGAGTTTAAATAAAAATGAGCTGTTACTATAAAGCTACTTAGAAAAAATAAAAAACCAAAAGATTAACTGGCAAAAAAAAAAATCTGACTTATAACATTTTAACAATTTTATAATACATGATATTAAACATGAGCCAGAAATAAATCCTTGAAATATACAAAATCTGAAATCTTCTAGTCATTAATTTTCAACTGTATTTCATTAAATGAATCAAATTAATTGCTGTCTTATATGCAAATTAAATGAAATGTGAAGAGGAATCATGTAAAGTTGTACAGTTTTGATCTGATAATATTAAAAAATACCTCAAGAAAAAGAAAACAAATGGCAGTCTGGCAGTCAGAATTTTAAGAAGATGAACAAGAGAATTCACTTCACTGAAGCAAGTGAGGTATGCTGAGGAGGGCCAGTGTGGCAGCAAGGGGGAGGCCTCCGACAGTGGCATAAACACAAAGAACTAAGATAAAAGGAGATTAAAAACATACTGGCAGGTCTGTTTATATAGTCTAAGTAGTTTATACTAGAAGCTTTCAAAATTATGTTGGGCTGGGCTTACACTATTCAAAGAGTTCAAAAAATATATTGGTATATATAGTTTTTTAAACATCTGAGTTACCTACAACCACAGGCCAGATAAATCAAATCCACTTGGCCCTGTCGGTATCTAAGATATGGTGAATAGTAGATACTCCTAAAGAGCACAAAATGCAGTGAGGACAAGCATATTACAGTGGATCCTAACCATTGAATTTTCATAAAAAAATACCCAATTAATTTGGTTATAATAACAATTAACTATTGCTAGTGTAAACTCTTTGTAAGACTATAAGGAACTACTCTTCCCATTTTCTTAAAGATCCTTATTTCTCCTAGTCCTGGAACCTCTAGGACATGCCCATATTTCTTGACGGTTCTTTTCTCTGATCCCTTATAATCACACTGGCTCTGTTGACCTCAACTAAATCAGCGCTACAATGCTGCCTTGCCACGTTGTGCTGCTACTGACTCATTTCTGTGGATTGTCACCAGAGTCACCAATCCTGAGATGTTAACCTCTTAACTCCTCCAATCTGGTGAGATCTTTCCTAACACATGGGACTATCTAGTTCCATTACAGATGGCACACTATAACAAAGTTACAGACACTATACACAGACCAGGGCCTAGGGTACTGGGTACAGGTATACATGTATCCATAAAGGGGCAATTATATACCTCAAAGGAAAAGTGCTTAATAGCTCTCCATGATTAGACTTAGACCTAAAAAGCCTGGGATCTTAGCAGATGGCCCCCCAAAAGGCATCAAATGGAATTCTCTTACCATTTAGACATAGACAAAATAATCTTGACAGTTTAGCAGAAAGGTCCAAAGAAGGCAGACCCCATAAACCTAATAACAGTTTGGATACAACAAATGACACTCAATGCTTTGACAACTGGGAGAAAGTCGAAACTTGTCAGATAAAGGATTACAAAAGCTGGACAAGGGCAAGAGACTGGATTACATAATTGGTCAGTATCAGACCCATCATCTGGGGCCCTAGTTAGGGGATCTTTGGATTCTCACAAAGATAGGATGGGCCTAGACCTCTAACAGATCCTTCTCCCTACCATCACTGGCCACTTCCATCAGGAATGTCATCACAAGCACTCTTGTGGGCCACTCCAGGAACTTGTCCTCCCTATAAAGCAGTAATAGTAGGGACTGCCCCACTTTCTGCAGGGAGGGTGGGTCATCTTACCCAGTCACTTGAGGAAGACTGGTTCTGAAATGAGTGCAGCCTAGAATGTTCCCAGCTGTGATCACTGACTGTGAGCTCAGACTGATAGGGACTCAGAGGTTAGTTTCCCGTGCTAAGTATGAATATATCTGGACCCTGGGTCAGACTGATGGGGTAAACAGTTAATTTTATTTATAGATTTTCTTTAAGTTTGGGAATTCTAATCCAACTTTCTAGCCCTTCTCTCAACTCTGACACCATCTTCCTAGACAATAGTTTTGTCCACCTGAATGTTAGTCACCAAACTCAAGAAAAATAAAGTCATGGGCCCCTAGGAACACACTTAAAATAGATTTCCTCACTTCTTTCTAACCTAAGATCCCTATTCTCATCTGCTTTATTCCTACTTTTTGGTTCCTGTTCATTAATCATTTTGTCCTGCTATATATCTTACTGTCTTTCAGCCACCAAGTTGTAAATGCTACCAATGCCATCCTGACTTCTCTGGGCAGATGACCTCATCAGTGTGTCCTGGAACCTCAACTCTCCAGAGGCCTACCTCAGTAGGGAAAGATAGAAACAGGCTGGGAGTATGGATCAACCTGCCTATGCCCAAGTCCAGCAGAAAAGCAATTACAGAAGCTAGAATTCCCACCTTCTGTACCTCCAAAAGAATTCTTGTCCATACTCCTGAAGGGGGGAGGGGTGGGGGAGAAATGTTAGGGGGAGATGATCAGAGGGACTTGAATTCTAACTCCATCAGGACCAGAAGATAGAAGGAAAAAAAAAAAAAAGGACATTTGGAATTATTAATAGATATGGTTGTGACTTAAAATGGAAGAGAAGGCAGCACCACAGAAAAAAAAGGGGGGGGGGGAATATAGATAAATAGTGAGAGAAATAATAGTTAACACATATCTGAAACCTTGGGAGAATTACTGTAGCTTCCAGTGGAGGGAATGGAGATACAAAACTCTGGTGGTGGGAACACTGTGGAATTATACCTGTTATTTTATGACTTTGTATATCAATATCAAATCCCTAATAAAATAAAAAACAGACTTAGGTTGGAGTGTTTACTGTTTTCTCCTTTAGCTCATTCTTTAATAGAGAACGTTAGGAATTCTCTTGCATATTTGTTTCTCTTCGCATATTTGGAATAATATGCACCTTCTGCACTCACCTGCTGAAATCTTTCTCTGTTTCCAGCTCTTCTTCTCCATGACCAAGACGCAGGAGGTGGCGCTCATCAATGTCTAGAGCCATGATCTTCTCAAACAACTGATTCAGGGCCTAAAGCGTAAAACGAACGAATGAACAACAAAAAACACAGTCGTGAGTTTTCAATAATTAATGATTTTCCTTACTGAAGGAGTCAATGCATAGAATTTCATTATGCACCTGGCTCCCACAGGTCTCTTCCGCCCCATCCCCCCTTCACCCAGAGTTCCTTGCTTTGATGCAATACAGCGATACTTTTAAAAGTAACAAAAACTAATATTTAGAAGAAGAAGAAAAAAAAAAGTGGGTGCCACTCAATCAGGAAAGAATCAAAATAAAAAAGAAAACAAGAACAAATGCAAAATATTATCTTTTAACAATAAGGATCTCACTGCTTGTTGAACAGTTCATGATCCTTTGATAATCAAATCACTCTCCTTCATGTTTGTCAGATGAATGATGTTAGAGTTGCTTTATCAGATCTTCATTTCCATATATAATACAAACAGTTCTCTACTATCATTCTCATTTAGAGTGAAATCTTGCAGGCTTTTTGTTTGTTTTGGTGCTACACAAATCAACCCTAAGTAGAGGATACTATCAAAAGTCATTATGGAAGGAGATAAAGCATAGTGGTTATTGCAAAGTGATTCTCATGCTTAAGGTCCCAAAGTCCCAGATTCAGTCCTCTTCCCACCCCTTAAGCCAGAGCTGAGCAGTGCCATGGTCATAACAATAATAATAATAATAACAATAATAATAATAAATAAGAACAGAAAGTGATTATGTATGCACACATACATGCTTACCTGATTGGAATGAGTAACAATCAGAGTCCTCTGTTCTGGGAAATTGTGATAGATGTTGGATATGATCTGGACTGCCACATCTGTTTTTCCAGTTCCTGGTGGTCCCACAACCTAGTAGGGAGATGAACATAAGAGTAAACTACTAAATTATCACACTGTTAGAAAATGTTAATTTAAAAACTGAATATCTGATTAATTTTAGATTTTTCTGAATCAATCCAGTAGCAGAAGAAACAGCAACAAAAATCACCAAACCTGAACAAGAAGAGAAACAGATGAGGCACGGCAGGCACCACCACATTAACCTATATTTAATAGGCAGTACTAAAAGGTCTAGTACTCATGTCATTGAAATCCTAAAAGAGGAAAAGTACTGAAACAAAGTCTAAAGAAATGATAGCTAAAAGTTTCCAAAAAGCTTACTAAAAAAAGTGTAAATTCAAGAAGCTCAGGGTTTAGTGGATATAGGGCATGCTGTAGCATTTGTTAGGCCTTAAGTTTGATCACTAGCACTACATGAGAAGACCATGCACAGCACTAGCAGAACTCCATGAATGATGGAGCAGTGCTTCGGTAACTCCCTTGCTTCCTTTTTCAAAATGTAAATTAAAAAATTATGCTGGGGAAGGAAGTCAGTAGTATCACACATGCACAAAGCCCTGGGTTCATTCCCTAGCACATAAAAAAAAAAAAGCTAGCAACATTTCCCCCCCAAAAAATCTTAAAAGCAGCCAGAGGAAATTTATACATGTGTGGTCCAGGAGGTACAGTGTAAAGCTTTGGACTCTCAAGCATGAGGTCCAGAGTTTGATCCCCAGCAGCACATGTGCCAGGGTGATGTCTGGTTCTTTCTCTCTCCTCCTATCTTTCTCATAAATAAATAAAATCTTTAAAAACAAAAACAAAACAAAAAACATTTAAAAAAAAAGAAAATTTATACATTGCATGACTGTTTCAAACAACACTATTTCTCTCATAAACTAAGATAACTGAAAAGAAGTGGAATGATACCATAAAAGTATTGAAAACCAATTTTTGTTGTTGTTGTTCCTATTATGATAGGATTGGGAGAAACTGAGAGAGGAGTAGAAGGTAGAGGGGAGAAAAGAGATGCCTGAAGATCTGCTTCATCACTTGTGAAACATTCTCCATGCAGGTGGGAGCACTAATCAAAGGAAAGCTGCAGTGACTATATTAGTACCAAAGCAGATTTTAGGGCAAAGAGAAGTACCAGAGATAAAGAAAGACATTACATAATGATAAGCATCAATTCACCAAGAAGACATAACAACCCAGAATGCGTGTCCTATCATCCATGAAGCTTTAAAAAACATGCAAAGCATGGCTTAGCTGGTGGCACATAGGACTTGTATGCCTGAAGCTGTTTGATTTCTGGTGCTATATGTACCAGAGTGGCGCTCTGACTACACTCTTTCTCTCTCATATAAATAAAATAAATCTTAAACTACCTGGAAAGTATAAATAATATCATTAAACAAATTAACCTAACATGTGGGATATTGCCTCCAGACAATACAATATACATTATTTTAAATGCACATGGATTATTCATCAATATAAATAATATCGTAGGCCATAAAATAAACCTCAACAAATTAAGGGGGGGGGGGGCAGGTAGTGGTGCACTTAGTTGAGTACATGTTACCATGAGCAAGGACTTGGGTTCAAGCCCTCAGCCAACTACAGACTAGAAGCTTCACAGCAGTAAAGCAGTGCTGCAGGTGTCTCCTTTTTTGCTCTCCTCAGTTTCTATCTATCTCTTTCTAATAAGTGAATAAAATTTAAAAATAATAAAAGTTTAAAAAGCTGAAATCACAGATAGTTCTCTGGCCATAATGAAATTAGTAACTGGAAGTTAAAAAGGCAAGTCTCCAAGTGAATACAATTTTAAGTTAGTTTGCAGTAATGTTTCAGTGAAGGGTTTACAGAAAAAACATTTTAGACTTCGCAGTTCATACACTTTCTGACCCAAGTAGTCAAACTCTACTTCTGTAGCACAAAAGCAGGTAAGCAAAATATAAACAAATGGACACAGCCATCCATGCTATAATGAAACATTATGAACACTGAAATGAAAAATAAGATATCATTATGTATGCCATGCCACAATTATTTATAAACACTTGAAGTCAGTTGAGCTGGTGTTCCAAGTACAGCATACTCAAAAAACTTGATGCTTCTCTGAATCAAGCTCCGCTTCCCCAGAGCCCCACCTTACTAGGGAAAGAGAAAGGCAGGCTAGGAGTATGGATCAACCAGTCAATGCCCATGTTCAGCAGGGAAGCGATTACAGAAGCCAGACCTTCCACCTTCTGCACCCCACAATGACCTTGGGTCCATACTCTCAAAGGGATTTTAAAGAATAGGAAAGCTATCAGGGAAGGGGATGGGATACGGAGTTCTAGTGGTGGGAATTGTGTGGAGTTGTCCCCCTCTTGTCCTATGGTTTTGTTAATGTCTCATTTTTTAAATAAATTGAAAAAAAAAAAAGAATAGAAAGAGCACTAAATGCCTTACCATAGTTAGTCCAGGCTGCATTCCAGCTCTAATGGCCTCTATCTGTGTATGAGTGAACTGAATTGTATTACTGTAAAGAAGAGTAGATAGAAATTTGATTACAAATACAGATAAGTGATGATGAGTAGAAATTTAGATAACAATGACCAGGAATCTAAACATACACTCTTATATTTATCCCTTTTCTCCCAATCTCATCTCTACATCCCAGCCTGTTTGTGTTAAATGGTATAGTAGTGTCTGTGTTAAAACACAAGGGATCTACCCTCTTAAGAGAGAGAAAAAAAAAGAAAAACTGGTATGGGTGGGTGGGGGAATGCATGTCAGTGGTTTACAGTACAGTTGGTGCCACATGAGGAAAATTTCTCATTTAATCATGATAGGTGTCTGAAGAAAACACTCTCACCCTCACCTAGGTTCTTCCCAACTCTCCCCAACCCCCTCCCTCCCCAGAGTACTTTGCTTTGGTGTAATACATCAAACCCAGTTCAAGTTTTACTTGTTTTTCCCTTTTCTGTTCTTGTTTCTTAAGTTCTGCTCTATGTACACAGCACAATTGGTAATAGCCCAAGCTTGGAAGCAACCTAGGTGTCTAACAACAGATAAGTAGCTAAGAAAGTTGTTGTGGCACATACACAAAATGGAATATACTCAGCTAATAAGAATGATGAAGTCCCCTTCTGTACTGCTTAACAAATTTTAAGCATGCAATTCAGGACTGCCAATGGTAAGCACTATATGGCAGTGCAGATCTCTAAAAATTTTACAGCTTAAGGGAGTTGGGCGGTAGCGCAGTGAGTTAAGCGCACATGGTGCGAAGCCAAGGACCAGCATAAGGATCCTGGTTCGAGCCCCCAGCTCCCCACCTGCAGGGGAGTCGCTTCACAGGCGGTGAAGCTAGTCTGCCGGTGTCCATCTTTCTCTCCCCCTCTGTCTTCCCCTCCTCTCTCCATTTCTTTCTGTCCTATCTAACAACAACAACAATAACTACAACAATAAAAACAAGGGCAACATAAATAAAATAGATAAAATTTATTTATTTTAAATAAATAGAATTTAAAATAAATAAATAAAATTTTAAAAAAATACAGCTCAGACGACTAAAGCAGTCTCTTCTAAATATTTCCTTTCCCTCTTTCTCTCTCCATAGCCAAATTGAAACTGGAAACATTTGTGGAAAAAATGTCATAGTTATCTTGTCACCAATATTAAATCACTAATAAAATTTTTTTAAAAAAGGTCCTGGCTACTTTTCAATATATTTTATCTACGTCGTACCTCACTCAAGTATCAAAGTTCTAGTCCCCAATCTAATACCAACTATAATGCCCTTTTTTAGTCATGCTCCCGTGCTTGAGAGTAGCCGCTATATATGACACATGCTCGTGACCTAAGAAGTTTGTGTTCAAATGATTTCTCATAGCATCTGAAATCTATTTAATTTGTAGATCATCAGAAACGTAAAATTACTGATTCATTTGATATAGCAGGCTTTTACTCATTATTACAACCAAAATTACCGTTTGGGCTGGTTGTAAGGATAAGGACCCCTATTAGGAATAACATGAGGTTCAACAATTAAAGTTTTTGCATCCTGCATGTCTTCATCTTCACCATCTGCATCTTTCCTCTTCTTCCCTTTCCCACTTCTTACTGGAAAAGTGATCCTGTGAAAACAAAACCTTTCTTCAGTTTCACAATTAGCAAATAATTTTAACAAACACCTGTCTTGTGCATAACATTACGGAGAGTAATCAAATAAGGGAAAAAAAAAACATTTATCACTTTCTGGGGGCTGAGAGATAGTCCACAAGGTAGGGTGTATGTTTTGATAAGTGAGGGCCCAGCACTACATGAAACTGCATGACACCAGGGTAGGCTCCAGAGTCTTTCCCTCTATCTCTCTATCTGAATTAAAAAACAGTAAGTTAGCCCATGAGTGGTGAAGTCTTATATGTGTGAAATCTTGGTTATATACAGATATAAAGAATTCTGGGGAAAGATCTGACTTAAGCCACCAAAATTTATGTTAAGGGTGTTTAGGTTAGTCATCTGATTAGTGGTAGTGGTGGGGGAAAATCAAAGAAGAAACACTTAAATGCACTGTAAAAATACTTTACACATTGTACTTCATTTATTTAAGAAAAGTCTTCATGGGAGAGATGGTGTAAGGGCTTCAGAGATGCAAATATGTGAGCAAGGACAACTGGAAGAAAGATATAAAAGCCAAAGGCTGGTAAGGTGGCTTACCTAGTGTGCCTGTTTTATCATGTGTACAACCCAGGTTTAAGCCTGCCCTGTGCCCCCACTCCCCACGACACTGGAAAAAGCCTCAGTGCTGTGGTATCTTTCTGTCTCTATGAGAAATTCAGCCAGATATGGTGACACTCTGGTGATACCAACAGTAAAAAGAACAACAGCAGAGGCCCAAGTACAAGTGGTCAGCTTTGCTAGAATGGAGGCCATATTAAGGGAACAGGCTAAGGCAGGCTAAAGTCTTGTTAGGATATCCCTGGAATTCCAAGCCTTCTGAGTGAAAATTCTGAGCTGGGATCAGGGCTACTTCAGAAAGTAACTCTCCAAAGGCAATGAACGTCAATGACTTTCCTAAAATTAAACTAGAAGATTGATTCTTCATGTACACTTTCACAGTAATCTTCAAACTACTGAGAATCCAAAAGTTCATGAGTTCAGCTCTTATTCTGATAAGCAACAGGAATAATCAGAGCTTTAGTTAGGGAGTAGAATGACTCTAGCAAAAGGGCATGTAGTGAGTTCATGCAAGAAAATGGAGGAAGGAAAGGCACTGCCATCACAAAGACTAAGGGTGCTGAAGGTCTAAAGAGATAGCAGTCTGAAATGATATGGGAAAAAAAAAATCTTGAAGGCTGAGTTTATAAGACATAGGAGGAGTAATGGGAGTGAAAAAGAAATGCAGCTAGAAAAGTACCAGAGTGGGTAAAGCACTGGATTCTCAAGCATGAGGTCTCAAGTTCGATCCCTCATGTGACAGAGTGATGCTCGGCTCATTTTCTCTATCATCTCCCTCTCCATCTATCTCTCTCTTATATATAAATAAATCTTCAAAAACTAAACTAAAAAATAATGGTGGGATTTCAAGATGGGAAGATAATATAATATGTAAAAGATCTACAAATATATTTAGTATGGTACTCTTCAGAAAACAGTATTTGCTGACAACTTGTCAAATGGGAGGCTACTTCCACCGTGGCACTGGAACAGCTTCTGTACTAAGAATTAGAAAAAGCCGAGTAATAGCACTGGATGGTGATACACTCAGTTGAGTACATGTTACAAGACCTAAGGACCTAGGTTCAAGCCCAAGTTCCCATTTGCAGGTGGAAAGCTTTGAGAGTGATAGAGAAGCACTGCAAGTGTCTCTTCTTCTCTTTTCCTCTGTCTCCTCCCTCTTCATTTCTCTATCTCTAACCAATAAATGTTTTTCAAATTATTTTTTATTTTATGTATTTATTATTGGATATGGAGAAACTGAGAGGGGAGGGTGGTATCGAGAGGGAAAGAGACAGAGAGAGACACCTGCAGCCCTGCTTCACGACTCGTGAAGCTTCCCCCTGCAGGTGGGGACCAGGGGCTTGAAGCCTGGTTCCTATGCACTGTAAAATGTGTGCTTAACCAGGTGCCCCACCAACTGCCCCTTCCAATAAATATTTTTGAAAAGAAGAAAAAGTTTACTGCCCAAACAAAATCCAAATTTGATACTCAAAATTGAATAGCCCTGAGCTGACTACAGAACATGTAAAAGGAATTACTCATGTTCTGACGTTACCTGAAAGGGGGTATCTGTAGAGCTGGGTCGTCCACAGTAACTTTAACATTATGACCAGGAAAGCTGGCTTTTAAATGCTCAATGGAGAGGAATGTATCATTGAAGTCAAGGGTGGCGATCTGATTTGACATTTTTGAATAATGGGCACTACTTGGATCCCCATAACCTAAAATGATATCATGCAGCCAGTCAGGTACCACACAGTCAGTATTCATCAGGTTCCGAATGGTCTCCAGCACAGCCTGTCATAAAAGTACAGAAAAAGGTTGTGTCAAGAAGACATCTCAAACATTTGCACTTCAATGGAATGCAGTGCTGGACTTGCTAATCCAGAATTCCTGAGTGTTTCTGGGCAAGAAGCTATTTTCTGCTGACAGGTGCTTGGCTAGACTGAGTCAACAGCTATATTTTCAGCTGATACCATACACTGAGTTAAACAAAAGACCAAACTTAGCAAGAACAGTTTATCCACTAGGAGCTCATTTAGACAGAATGTCATAAAGAAGTTTACAACTTGACTACTGGATAAAAATTCTATCAGATATAGACAACAGCAAGAAAACAATGGAAAACAAACTCTTATTAAAGAAAACCCCAGAGTTTTCTCCTCTTTATTATATTCAATAGGTCCTGTGTGTTAATGTCACACAACCAGAAGCATATTAATGTATGCTTCAACTGTAAAACAATTCACAGCATAGAAATATCAAAATTAATACTGCTAGAAAATAAATTAACCAAAATATTTAAAACATTGTCATGGGCTGGGGAGACAGCAAGTGGTGACGCAAAAGATTTTCATGCCTGAGGCTCTGAGGTCCCAGGTTCAATTTGCCAACACCACCGTAAGACAGAGCTGAGCAGTACTCTGGTCTTTTTCCCCCTCTGTACCTTTCTCTTTACCTCTTTAAATAAATAAAATATTAATAACAATAAATAAATAAAAGCATGTCAAATAAAATTTCAGAATCAGGACTAGAATAAAATGAAATTATAGTAGTTACCATATACATTATCAGAAGTAATTACCAAAAGCCAAGGCAAATTCCTAGACTCTCCAATAATCATTTCAACAAAGTGACTTATCCAACATACGGGAATCAGAGAGTGAGTATTAATTTCAAAGAATCATAAAGCCATTTGATATCAAATGTACAACTAAAAGGACAGAATATCAAGATAGTACAGGTTAATCACTCTTACCCCATAGCGTGGTTTTATCTTCTCGCATTTAATACACTGTCTAAAATTTCCTTATCTATGTCTTTGGTGATTTGTTTATCATTTGACTTATTCCCATGAAGATAACATTTTCATGAGAGCAGCAATACAGATTTTGATTATGAAACAAGTGAATAGATGGATGAACAGATAAATGAGAAAATTCACATTATGATGAATACGATGAAAGCTCTGATCTCTAAGGAAATTAACAATCTAGTAGGAAGAGAAAAATATTACCTCAACAATGAGATACAGTAGCACAATGTGGCAAATACTAAAGAATATGACAAAATAAAGTGAAAATAGTTTGGAGGTCTGTGAGAGATGGATGAAGGGATGACTTGATTTGGGGGGAGATTTTTTGGAAGAAAATGGCACTGCAACTTAGCTCAAAAAAAGAATTGTAAAGGATTTTTGAGAGTGAAAGAATTAGTGGAAATATATAAAAATAGGAGACTCTGATGAGAACGTGAGCAGTGACAGAGAAGGCTAGTAATCTACCAATTCAAGCAAAAAGTAAAGTATCCGGGTGAAGGCAGGCTGAATGGGCTAGAAAAGAAAGGAAATAAATGAGAACTAAATGTTAAATATCAAAGACAACAAAACACTGTTCAATACAAGGTCATTTGGGTTATTTTAACAACTTTCTAATATGTGCTAAAATAATTAAAGAGTATTGAACAGTAGTATTGAAGTATAATTTATATTTAGTTGCTATATGGAGGATAATGGGAGGGGAAGACCAGTCATGGAAGCAAGGATGTGAGAGGTGCTGGTGTATTTCATGTGGCATTAGGTGGAGACCCTTCAATGTCAACATTTGATCTATAGGCTAAAGATTTAAGAGGATTGTTTAGAATAAAACATAAAAGCCAGTGGTTTTCTTGATATATTTTTTTTACATGGTATCTATACACATATTTCTTAAAATTAGTAAAAGTATGACAGTATTTTCAGCTATAGAGCAAAATTTTAAAGATTACCTTAAGGGGGCACACCACCCAGTTAAGTGCATAGTACTATGTGCAAAGATCCTCACAAGCAGGTTCTAGTCCCTGCTTCCCACCTACAGCAAGGACATTTCATGAGTGGTGATGCAGATCTGCAGGTGTCTTTTTCTCTCCCTCACTATCTGGCCCTCCCCTCTCAATTTCTCTCCGTGCCATCAAATAAAAGCGGGTGGTGGTGGTATTGGTGGTGGGCGGCAGCTAACAGGAGTGGTGGATTCATACTGCTGGCACCAAGTTCCATAGATAACCCTGGTGGCAATAAAAAAATAAATAAAAATACCTTAAAGTTATTTTCCTTTGGTTTCCTTCTCATTATTATATTGAAAGTATCATATACGTCTTCTGCACCATTTTGGATAGTATTGGTCATATCTTGTTGATACTGGTTTGGATCCAAAAACACTCTAAATGTCCTTGATTCTCCTCTGAGGTTGGGTCTGGGCTCAGGTCCTGGGCATTTTGAAAAAGTTTATCGGATTAAATATATACTTTTAATTGAGAACCATTATTATACTGAATCAACTCAATTACAATTTAATAAGAAAAAATTAGGCAAATACATCATTTAAGAGCTGTAAAGAAGTAAAGCAATTTTTTTTTTTAATAATACTGTTATAAAATGCTGCAAAGGTAAAGTTTTGCATCTGGGAAGGTAGCACAGTGGGTAATGCATAGAATTTTTTTGTGTGAGGTCCTCAGTTCAATCCCTGGTACTGCGTATTTCCAGAGCAATTCTCTGTTCTCTCCCCCTTCCTCTTGCTCTCCCTTGTACAAAGGACAAGTTTTAAATAATGGTGATTTCAGAAGCTCTCACTCCCTATAATATCTTACAAAAGAACTTAAAAACCACATTAACTATAAATAAAAGAAGTAGTAGGTATCTTACAGCCTTCTTATAGTATCTAAACAAACAAATGCTATCTAAGATGCAAAGGGAAAGAAAAAGGCAATGTATACACTATGTATACACACTCTGAGAAATATAGATCAGCATACCATCTTCAATGACACGCCCTTTATCATCCAGCATGCCCTGGATTTCACAGCCTCGGACATAAACCAGGCCAACTTGTTCAATGAAAGGTCTTCTCCGGTCAAACTTAGTGCCATAAGGTTTTGTGGGACGTACAGTAATTAAGAAGCATACATCATGCTTACGAAGCCCTAGGAAAACAAAGATGTCATTTATTATTAGACTATTACTGATTTTTTTTTTTTTTGGTTGGGAAAATCAATGATTCTTTTTGCTTTGTAGTACAATAATTTTCATAGACCTTCCTTCTCACTTTTGGCTTCCAGCTTCAATGTGGATCCATCTATGATAATACTACGGTCTAGATTTTGCCTCTGGCACCCCAGAAAACCTTTTCTCCCCATCATACCCCATGACATGTGCCACCCCCCGCCGATGTTTTATTATTATCCATTTCTCATCAAAACTTAGCCATTATGTTTTTCATTCTACCTATACTTCAAAAAAGGAGGGGAAAAAAAGTAGAGACGAATATTCTTCGTATAGTGGTTTCCAAAGTAATGGAGGAAAGCAGTTTCCAAAGTAATGGAGGAAAGCAGTTTCCAAAGTAATGGAGGAAAGCAGAAAAAAAGTAGAGACGAATATTCTTCGTATAGTGGTTTCCAAAGTAATGGAGGAAAGCAGTTTTAGATACTACTTCCCCTTTATAAACATCAGTAAGCAGACTTGCCACTTGTTATTTCAAAAATACAACCAAGAATACCTTCTCCCTTTTAAAGTTTTATTTCCAACCAATACAATATTTAGAAGTAGCTAATAAATCACTTCAATTTATTAACTATTGTGAAAAACTGTTTAATACCTCCTTAAGCTCCATGGGGCAATAAATTTAAGACCCTGTCTTTCTTGAAATTCAGCAGTAATCAAGGTGTACGTTATTCTAGAAATATAACATGCTGGATTTAATGAACACTTCTGAAGAAAATAGAAGTCACAAAAAATATGTGTCAAACTATACCAAATACAGTGGCTATTTATTAAACATCTGGCTTGTCTTGGTGGATTTTATTATAATTATTTGATTGATATATCAGTGTCTCTACGGTTATGAACAGCTAGATGGAGAGCAATAATTTCTAGAAATTAAGGGACTATCCCTTCCCCTCTAAAATAAGCCAAGAAGTAGGAGAGAAACAAAAACTACTCGCTACTGTTTTTCACAATAGGACAGCAAGCAAAAACTGTCTCATACCTTTGAGAAAAAAAAATATATATATAAAAGTGTCAACTGAAAAGGAGTTCTTCACTACTTCTTGCACAGGTGTTACTGATGCTCTAACTCAAGCTAACTTACTAGCTTTGGACATACGTATTGCTAAATGGAATTATGACGTAGACCTACAATTCTGCAAATCTTCCAGAAGCACGGAGAGAAAATTATTTACTTAATGATTCTGCAGTTATTATTTATCCACGAACACAGTGGATTTCACTGTTTTTTTTTAAAATCTGATTTCATTCCTTCATTATAAATAAACTATTATTATCTGTGTTTTATTGTTTTCACTTAAATTCCTTTTGAGTTCTTTGAATTTTGACTTTGTAGCTTTGTTTTCCACAAACTTCAGACATTCCTTTGATGGCTGTTTACCTTTTAAAATAAAAAATTTCCTTACTTGTTCTACATATATGCAAATGATATGAGGGTTTTACTCCTTCTGTGAACAAATATTTTTATATTGATATTACCATTTAATAAATACTATATAATTTAATTCTAGACTCAAAAACATTCTCTCCTTTTACAAACTGCAATGCTCAAATCACACTTATTTGATGAATATTATGCTGTGTTTTTCACAAAAGTATCACAGTTTGATTTTACTGTACACCTTGGTCTCCTTACTAATAATACAAATCAAAATTAAAAGATAAAATACAATAAAAGTTTTAAAAGGGAAGATTAATGAAAATGTTTTCTTAAAGCTATCAGTGAAAGTCTATAAACTAAAAAGGCCAAAGAACTTTGAATTTTTGAAATAAGTTACCTTCCCACTCATCTTTGATGTGGTCTCTGACGTTCAGATTGATGGTGACATCTGCACGGACTCTGGTTGGCCAGTTTTCACCTATGTTGGGCTTGGCAACCTCAACCACAGTGAAAGCCACAATAGGCTGAGCCATTCGTGCCCAGCCCCCAAACACTACACCTCCATACTCAGACTGCCTGAAAGATTAAAAAAAAAATGGATGATGACCAAATCGAAAACCTTTTTCTCCAACTTTTACACAAGAAAATAAGAATTCAGACTTAGGGCAGATGAGAGAAATGACTGGGTAAAGTCCCTGCCTTGCCTTGAATGCAACTTAAGTTTGAGGTCTCACACTGTATGGTAAGTGTTCTGGCACTCGAGAAAGTTACGGTTCTGTGCTATCTAGCTCTCCCTCCCTCTGTGTATTTAAATTAAGAAGTAGCCAGCAGTGGTGAAATCATTATGTGTGAGGTGCAGGGTTTGTCTCTCCTCTTAGCCCCCCCCCCCCCCCCCGAAATCCTGTTTTGGAGCCCAGGCAGTGGTGTACTCAGTATATAACATACATGAAGACTGGGATTGGAGATTGGTGGTGGAGCAGTGCTATAGGGACCTCAATCTTTCTCTTTCCCTTTCTACTTCTGTCCGTAAAAATAAACAAGAAAAATTGACCACTGGGAATGACTGAATCATTGTGGAGGCACAAAATCCTATCAGTAACTCTGGTAGGAAAAAAAAAATAGAAAAATTTAAAAAAGTGGTCTGGGAGGTGGCACAGTGGATAGGGCAAGTTTGAGGTCCTGAGTTCAGTCCCCAGCAACACATGTACCAGAGTGATGTCTGGTTCTTTCTCTCTCTCTCTCTCTCTCCCCTCCTATTTTTCTCATTAACAAATAAAATATTTTTTAAAAAAGAGGAAAAACATCCCATTTAACCCTCATATTTCAATTCTTACATTAGTAACTCCTATTTCCAAACTTTAAGCCCCATTATGTAAGTAACAATGCAGGTAAAAATAGTCTAGGGGAAACAGTACAGGAATACTGCCCACACCTCTACAGAAAAACTGCACAGTAGAGATGAAATACTTTGTCAAAGAATTAAATAATCTAACAGACTTAATTTTATTTTATATCCTTAGCAGTTACCTCTCTTCATAAAGATAGTCACAAGTGCCCCTTTTTATTTATTCATATTTAAGTATTTCTGCTTCAAATATGATTTTGAACAAGCCTAAGTTTAAAAATTAAAAACAACCAGACAAATAATGACTATGGAAATACCTCCTCTAGGGCCTAGTATTTAAATCATTTAAAAGAAGCAACTATAGAATGAAGTGGGGACAATCATGCTAGCTGTAATTATTATGCCCACCCGGATACTCATACTTTCATCTTTAATTAGTCTAATTCCTGCTTTAGATTTTACAAATTTGGGAAATCTGTTCAATAAAAATTGCAGCAACATCCCAAAATTGAAGTTACTATCCCAAATAACACATTTACAAAAATTAAAAAAAGAATCCTATGTAAAGATTTTTGTGTCTTAATAAAGCATAGAACTTTATAATATCAAAGGAAAGAAACTAATTGAAATAAACATTCTGCAATGCAATGATTTTGCTAGTGTTAGGATAATTTCTTAAAGGTATAACCTAATATACAATAATAACCTAATATACAAATCTTCTTCCAACTTCTTTTTTTCCCTTTTGTTGCCCTTGTTGTTTAATTGTTGTAGTTATTATTGTTGTTGTCGTCGTTGTTGGATAGGACAGAGAGAAATGGAGAGAGGAGGGGAAGACAGAGAGGAGGAGAGAAAGATAGACACCTACAGACCTGCTTCACCGCCTGTGAAGCGACTCCCCTGCAGGTGGGGAGCCGGGGATTCTTCCAACTTCTTATCACCCCATTTTTTACAACTTGAATACAATATAGTATATGTACTATAAAACATACAGATCAAGGATTTTTAGTAATTTGCACACTTTTACCACAAACCACTATTTCTATTACATGAAATGGCAAAGTGATGCTCTGGTTCCCTCTATTCATCCTCTCTCTTCCTCATGTTAAAAAAAAAAAAGGATATATTGAGGCAGCCAGGCAGTGGTGTACCTGGTTGAGCGCACACATTACCATGCACAATGACCCGGGTTCCAGTCCCTACTCCCCGCCAGTAGGGTGAGGGGGTTTTTCATGAGTGGTGAAGGTCTGTAGGTGTCTCTCTTTATCTCCCCCCTCAACTTATCTCTGTGAGAGAAAGAAAGAAGTAGGAAAAGGAAAGGAAAAAAGAAAGGAGAAAAAAAATGGCTGCCCGGAGCAGTGGAACAGAAGTCGTTACAGATCTTATACTGAGCAGTTATCAACAATAAACAATTGTGAATAAAAACTGAGAAAAATTTCTTATCATAAGTGTAGATGAAAAACTTCTAAAAAGTGGCTTCTTCACCAGCAGAAAATAATGTAGGAAAAAAACATTTTCTTTTTGCATTTAAGATCACAAGTATTTCTGGTTTGTTTGGCATTTAAATAAAACAAGGGAATTCTTCCAGATGAGGAGCTAGTTCATAAATCCTAGTTTGCAAAATAGCCAAAATCCTTTTCCTTTTACTCAATTTTTTTTTAGGCACAGACAGACAAGAGCATTTGGCAGAGGCCGAGCTCCAACCTGGGTCTCACACATGGCAAGGCAGCACACTGTCCAAGTAAACTATTTCACCAGCCATAAAATGGTCAGAATCCGAGCATGGAAATGTAAGGTAATCATAGATAAAGGAAGCTTTTTTATCAAACACTCCCCCGGGGTCCAAACAATGGGCAATAATTTCAGCAAAGCTGTGGGCAGAGAGGATCAGCCAGTGAGGATACAAATCCCCCAGTTAGCCAGCCTGCCTACTGACTCAACTGATTATTAAGTCAAAAATACTTTATGCTGTGTTTTATAGCTCACCCAAAATAACTTCACATTATAATTAATTAAAAAATAGAACTGTGTATGAAATGAAATGAGGAAGTGAAAAACACAGACCATAATCACAGTGTCCATGCAGTGCTCAGAAAAGGGCAAGGACAGAAGCCTAGATGATACCTGCTGAATCGGCTCACATCCAAAAGATGTCAAGCTTTTCTTAAAGAATGCAGTACCACTGTAGGTACATACATGGTGTGACTATATAGTAGTATATATACTATAGTAGTATATATACTATATATAGTATAATAAACATCCACTTGATGTAATCAGTTTTACTTGCTTACAGTCACTGTTGATTCAAAATGTCTCCGTCAATTCCACATCTAGAATGAAATAGTGAGCTAACTAAGCCTTTGCCCAGCCAGCCATGTCTACAAAACAGAGCTCTCCTTCACAGATCTCATAAAGCAGAGCTGTCTACAATAATTAAAATGGAAATCCTTTCTCAGCTACAGGAATGCTAGACATAAACTAGCAAGTGGGTAGCTGAATTTAAAGAGTTCTTCAAATAATGAGATTTGCTCAAATGGACCTAAATGTCAACCCTGCTGATGTAGTGTCTTCAAAATCAATTATGGATTGAAGGGAAGGGAAAACTTTCCAGGGTTCTATTCTGGGCACTATTAGCAACACTGCTTTCTCCAGCCAGGGGCTTCACAGAGGCTAAGTGAGACTAGTAACAGGCACCAGAGTAGCTGGAGCAGTAAAATAACTCTATCTTCCAGGACCTAACTGTCCTGCGCTAGTACAAGTCAACAGGTCAAACAATACCTTCTCCTCTTACCCTTCCATTAGCATCCAACACACCCACCTCCACATTACTCCTCTTCTCCCTTAATGCCAGTTCCTGACCCCACTCCCAATTATATAGATAACACGTTTTATACTTTAGCACATCTGATATATTCTAATTCACATTACAAGGGATTTTTTCCCAAAGAGTGAATACATCATATTGTAGGTAAGTTTTAAATACGGTTGGAGGTTTCTTACAAAAGTGTCACTGCTTGCATGTGCATTTTTCTATAAATCAGTAAGGTGAAACCAATTTACTAACCATGGCTTCATTCTGCTGACACTATCCTCGATGTCCTGCCTGATTTCATAAGTTGATTCTAAGCGGAAGAGATTAAAGTTCCTCAGGAGATAATCATGAAGAGTCAAAAACTGCAAATTTAACTTAGGAAGTGCAAGACAACCTGTAAAAGAAAGTGACACTTATCAAGTAATTTCAAAAATTGTCCTAAATCTGAATAAATAATGCCACCAGAAATTCAGCCTATGACAAAATTTAGCATGAAAACTTAATATGTATATTATACTATAACAGTCTATCTCCAATAATTACTACTGTGCCAATAAAGAGTATTATCTTTATTGGACTGTGGTCTATCTCAGCAGATCTGGGAATTAAAAAAGGAGAAGGGAGGGGGATGTTGCTAAGACAGAACTGGGGACTCAGTACTCCATGATGGAGGAAGATGGTTTGATGAGTGGTGAGGTGTACTGACATCTATCTTGTGAAAATGTGGCCCTGAGAACTGTGAGGTGAGGTCCTGGCTTTACCATCTCAGGCTCATTTTCTCAAGACACAGGTGTGTGCGCGTGCGCGCACACACACACACAATGATGGTCCGAAGAAATTTAATAAGAATTCTAAGAAAATACCAACCAGCCAAAATACCAAATCATTTCTAGCTTCTAAAGTTAAAGGCAGCAGGAAATTATCCTAATGTATAGGTATGTTTTCAGTTACATATAGCAAACTGTATGTGACATATGACAAACCTAAGTTTCAGGGTACACCTGCATTCTGTATTCCTTAACCATACCTTCCCCAGAATAGTACTCAGTTGGCACAATATTTTCATCCCATATGATTTTCTCAGTTGGGTACAAAGGCATCTGGTTCAATTGCTGAATCTGAGATATTCGACGTTCATGACGAGATACCTGAAAGAACAAGTTCATGCAGTAAGTTAGAAGCATCCTTTTTATAAAAAAAATATTTATGAAAGGGGGAAAGAAAGAGGGAAGGAAGAGGCTGGGTGGTGGTACACCAGGTTGAGCAAATACACTGCCATGTGCAAAGGCCCCCGGTTTGAGCTCTGATTCCCCAACTACAGGGTGTGTGTGTGGGGTGGGGGGCAGAGACAGAAAGAAAGACATCTACAGCTCTGCTTCACCACTTGTGAATACTACAGGCTTGAATCTGGGTCTTTGATCTTAATAACGTGTGCACTTAACCACAGGAAAAAATTTTAAAATAAATTTGTGGGAGAATTCACCATACAATGAGAAGTTTTATGTTTTCCAGTTATTTTTGTTAAATGCTCCTCTTTGTCCAATAAATCAAACATAAAAAAAGATATCAGTCATGATGGGCTTCAGAATTAGAAAGACCTGAGTTCTACTCCAAACACCTCCACCATGAGCTATGCAAATACTGGGTAGATTAGTTCATATTTCCTTGTCTTGATTACCTTTTCAGTAAGACTGATTGCTACTTAGCTCTTAGGTATTTCAATGAAAATGAAATAGAATACTGTAAGAGTGTCAAGAGTACCTGGCATATACAAAGAACTTAAAAAAAAAAAGACCCTAGATTTTAGGTTAGTTTTCATTCTTATATTATCTAAACAATCATATGAAAATTTATCTAAGGATGATAAATGACATAGTGGGGCTTGTATTGTTAAATGGGAAACTGGGGAATGTTATGCATGTACAAACTATTGTATTTACTGTTGAATGTAAAACATTAATTCCCCAATAAAAAAATAAATTAAAAAAAAAGTTATCTAAACCCCTGCCCTAAGTCATCTCCTTTGTAACTAAGAGAATTCTATTTAATAACTATGTACCTTCCTAATTTCACTATTACAATTATCCAGCTCAAATACAGAAACCTGTTTAAATAGAAGCTGAAGTTTATTTTGCTTGTTACCTGACCAACAGATGTTAAAATGATAAATTTGAGAAATGTATCACATACTATTTCATAATGACACTTATTTTAGGAAAGATACATGACACACAAACAATAATACTTAATTCAACATATATATCATACGTTGGATATCAGACCATTCAAAGCCTTGGGAAAGTGAGGGGATACACAGACAAAGCTATGGCAACACGAAGTTTTCAACTTATTTTCTTTGGGTATAACTATTTGAAGTATAAGGGTGGCATTTGCTGGGAGAACAACTCTTGTGCTTGGTGGAGTCCATGAAACACTTATCCCTCCAAACCTGCTGGAAAAGCATTCACTATCTTGAAGAGTTGTATTTGTAGAGGACCCTAGTAATGAGCTCTAGCTGGGAATAAGCTTCTTGGGCAAACTGGTTGGTTTTTGAACATGATTCAACAATTATTAGAGGGGAAAAAATGTAAGTATATCTTTGGAGATAACATTATGGTAGCCACATAAGAAAAATATACTTAAGAGAATATGCTAGCTAGCATGGTTTTGATAAACACTACAGTATTTGAAATTTTAGCTATAAAATCTTAAAATAGCAAAGGATCAACTTTTGATTGACTTTATTTACTTTAGATGATAGGACAAAGAGAAATTGAGAGGGAAGAGAAACAGAGGGAGAGAGACAGTTGTAGCTCTGCTTTACCATTTATGAAGCTTTCCCATTGCAGGTAGGAACCAGGGACTTGAACCTGGATCCTTGCACATGGTCACACATGTACTTAGCCAGGTGTGCCATTATCTAGCCCCTAAGGGTCAATGTTATGCTAAGAACTATTTCCACCAGTAAGAGCTGTGAATCCAAACAAAAACAAACTACCAAACAAAAAAATTCTTTCCCTAGCAAGACTTATTTATCACCCCAAGTCCTACTTTAATAAAAAATTTCTACACTGTTTAAAAGAAAAAAGGGGGGGGGCTTTTTTTTTTTTTTTTTTTTTTTTAAGAAAGCATTTGCAGTCAGAAACAATGAAGCTATTTGTAAGAAAGAATGCCAAGATGGTCACTCAAGACAGGTCAATGTCAAGTATTTTAATGCTCAAATTAATTCAAAAAACCTTCCCAAGGATTTCTCCCCCAAATAGCACTTAAACAACTGTCACCAGGCTTAAAACACCTGTTGCAAATAGTTTCCTGTCATTTCCCAACACCAGTATGCTATATTTTTTCCTACAATAAAGAGCTGTATTGTACACCCTATACTAAAAGTTTAATAGGGTGGGATTTAAACATTAAATTGTATACATGTAAAATATTATGAATACATACACACACGCACACACACAGCAAAAAATATGTGTTTATGGGTATAAAAATGTCTGAAACACAGGCTTTAACCTTCCAGCAGTGAGAAAATGAAAACTTAAAATAAGCTATTATGCTTTTACCAACCAGAAGGGGAAAAAGTTAGAAAGATTCAAAACACCCAGTGCTGATAAGAGCTTAGGGTAGGGGGCTGGGTGGTAGCGCAGCAGGTTAAACGCATATGGTGCAAAGCGCAAGGGCTAGTGTAAAGATCCTGGTTCGAGCAGGTCTGCAGGTGTATATCTTTCTCTCCCCCTCTCTGTCTTCTCCTCCTCTCTCCATTTCTCTCTGTTCTATTCAATAACAACAGCTATGACAACAATAACAACAACTACAAGGGCAACAAAATGGGAAAAATAGCCTCCAGGAGCAGTGGATTTGCCCCAGTTATAACCCTGGAGGCAAAAACAAAAACAAAAACAAAAACATTAGGGTAACATTCTGTTGGGAACATACATCTTTCGGAGGCTAGTTTGATGGCACCCTTTATCTTTTAAAGTATATACATTTTAATCAAATATTTTCACTACTAGATACCCTCCTGTTGTTGAACTAATTTTTTAAAGTTGAAAAATAAAGTAGCTCTCTTTTCCTCAATTTTGTTATGAACTTAACACTTATCTCAACAGATTCAGGTTTAGTGCTGGGAAGATGGCTGAGTGGTTTGATTCCTGGGATTGATGCCCAGTACTGCTTAAAATAGTGAAGTAGTTTCTGATCTCTCTCAAGATAAATTAAAACTTAATTAAAAATTAAATGATCAAAAATATATTCATTCAAGAACTAAATTCTTCATTTCCCAAACAAACTGGGAGCTCCCTTGGGCTTCTGCAACCAACAAATCAGTAATAGCTTATCCTATTTCTAAACATGCTCAAGATACTGAATTTAATATTGAAATATTTAAATGATGCATTTTAAAAGTACAAAGGTAGGGATACAGATGGATTGTCTGTGTGTGCCTGTATAACTGTCACCTTTTAAATGCAAAAGCAGGGTCAACTATTCCCAATACCTAAAGCTAGTAACCAACAAGGAAGTTGCTTAAAAATTCTTATATGTTATGACTCTTTGTCATAAATAAAACATTCTAAAAGATAAAAAGAGCTGGATACGGTAATAAATATGACAAAATCAAATTATAGAACTACAAATCGGTTAGGATATATCTGATGCCTTACAAAAAACAAAACAAAAAAAACCACTGTGCCAATCTACATATTTCAGAAAGACTGAAAAAGATAACAGAAACTACATGTGAAATTCAAATGACCATATTTACCAGTAATTCTAGAAGAAATTTTTTATCCAAAGTTGTGTCTTCATTTTCAGGAAGAGTGGGTAGCAAGCAAAGGTATGATGCCACCTGGTGGAGTGTATTTGAACTGCAGAATAAAGAAAATTCAGATGCGAATATATTCACTTTACTTTGTAACATGTAATTTTAACAGTGACTTAGAGTTTTGCCTAAAAAAGATGTTCTCCAAAAATATGTGTATGACCTACAGATATGTGGGCCAAAATGAACACACCATTATCATTACTAGGGAAATGCAAATCAAAACTAAAATGAGCTACCACCTCACACTTGTGAGAAAGGCCCAAGCCAATGAGATTGGAAACAACTATTGATGAGGATGTGGAGAAAAATGAGCTCTGGTACAGTCTTAGTGGGAATGTAAACTGGAAGAGCCTGGATAACAGTATAAAAGTTCCCTAAAAATTCTAAAAGGGAAACAGCTTATGATTCTACAGTGGTAGGATCATAAATGGTATCTATCTGAAGGATATGAAACACTATTTTTTTAAAAGACTTTCTTTTTTATTATTTATTAGATAGAGATAGTCAGAAATCGAGAGGGAAGGGGGAGATAGGGAGAGAGAGAGACACCTGCAGCCCTGCTTCACCACTTGCAAAGCGTTCCCCCTGCAGGTGGGGACCAGGGGCTTGAACTGGGGTCCTTGCACACTGTAACATGTGCGCTCAACCAGGTGCGCCACCACTTGGCCCCCATGAAACACTATTTGGGAATTGGAGATATAGATCAGTTTGTTTGCTAGTTATTTTTGTCAGAACACTGCTAATTCAAAAGGATATATGCACACCTATATTTATAGCAAATCACTATAAAGTCAAAACACATTATCAACATAAATGGCCACCCACAGATGAATGCACAAAGGAACTGTGGGAATATACATAATGGAATAACACATATACAATTATAGATTAAAATAAACCAGTGAAATGGAGCCTTTTGAGTAAAACAGACAGAAGTAGAGGTGATTATGTGAGCACAAGAAAGTAAAAGGCAGTTACTGAATGGTTTCACTCAAACGCAGAAAAGTAAACTGTCAATTAAAAAAAAAAAAGTTCGGGAGTTGGATGGTAATGCAGGTTAAGCGGGTTAAGCGCAGGTGGCACCAAGCACAAGAACTGGAGTAAGGATCCCGGTTCGAGGCCCCGGCTCCCATCTGCAGAGGAGTCGCTTCACAGGCAGTGAAGCAGGTCTACAGGTGTCTCTCTCTCCCCCTCTTTCTTCCCCTCCTCTCTCTATTTCTCTCTGTCCTATCCAACAACGATGACATCAACAACAACAATAATAACTACAACAATAAAACAACAAGGGCAACCAAAGGGAATAAATAAATATTTTTAAAAAATTTTTTTAAAAAGTCTTAAAAAAATTCTTATTCCATGAAAACTCAGGTGATTATAGGAGGAGATGGTTGGAAGGGATAAGGAGGGAGAGGAGTCTTTTTGGCAGGGTGGCACTGGAACTTTGGTGGTGGGTGTAGTGAATTTCATATACATAGAAGTGTTCAGTCCCTGGTACCACATATGCTAGAGCAATTTTTGAACAGAGCTAAAGTCTCATTCAAAAATTAATAAAAGTAAAAAAGAGAAAGAAAAAGAGAGAATGAGTGATTATATTTAAGTGAGTCAAATATCAAACACCTTTTAATAGCAAATATAGTGAAAGAAACTTCATGGATGGTGCAGTGGTGCTTTGCTCTCCCTCTGTCTCTCTTCTTTCACTTTCACTTGCTCATTTAAAAAAAAATAATTATTTTTATCTATTATCAGAGACAGATAATGTGAGGTAAAGAAGAGAGAGAGATGGAGCAGGAGACACTGCAGCACTGCTTCACTAAATAGCTTTTCCCTTACAGGTAGGGACCAGAGGCTTGAACATGGGTCCATGAGCATTAGAACATGTACCCTCAACCAGATGGTCCACCACCTGGCTCTCAATGGGTGATAATGCACATGCATGAGATATCCTGGATAAAACTCTGGCAGAACATTAAAAAGAAAAAAAAAAATCCCTTGGATTCACAAAATAGCTCATCTGGGAAGGTCCCTGCTTTGTTAAGCACGCAGCCCAGGTTCAAACCCAGTCTTTGAACACACGAGAGGAAGCTTCAGTGCTGTGGTTTCTCTCTCCTCTCTGTCTGTGTGTGAAAAAAGTCAGCCTGGAGGAATAAAGCCTCAACAACAACAACAACAACAAACAAACAAAATCCAAATGGTAGCAAAGAGCTATGTCCAGTACAAGTGATGTCACTTAAGGGAGTACAAAAAAGATTCAAAGTCAAAATGAAAAGCAAAATTATGGTGAAAAAAAAAGAAGAATATACAGCTTTCCTTTGGATGCCTTACCTAAGAGGTCCGAACAATCTGATCAAGGATTCCCGAGTATCCACCTCTGCCACATTTGAGAGAGCAAAATCATAGAGTTCAGGGAAATGTGCAAAAGCAGCTCTCTAGAAAAGAACAAGAAGTCAATAACTAATGTCTATATTTTAATGCCACAACTACAATATCTTTTAAAAAAATATTTGTTCCCTTTTGTTGCCCTTGTTTTTTATTGTTGTTGTTATTGATGGCGTCATTGTAGGATAGGACAGAGAGAAATGGAGAGAGGAGGGGAAGACAGAGGGGGGAGAGAAAGATAGACACCTGCAGACCTGCTTCACCGCCTGTGAAGCGGCTCCCCTGCAGGTGGGGAGCCGGGGGCTGGAACCCGGATCCTTGAGCCAATCCTTGCACTTTGCGCCACCTGCGCTTAACCCACTGTGCTACCGCCCGACTCCCCATTTAAATATTAATACACTTCTCTTGCATGCTTCTCAAACATGATTTCTGTATTATTCAGTCAGAAGTACTCAACACTACTAGGAAAATGTAAAACTGAGATCTGCTAACATAGCCCAGGTCTAAGTGTTGCTAGTAAGAATGCAAAAGTAGAGTCAATGTTCAGTATTTTATTTCTAAAACTCTAGTTTAAGTATAATTAACAATAACCATGAAAGCCAGTTTCATTGACAGAAGGGGGGGAGGGACTTTATAAAAACATACAAAAAGGTGGAGAGCAGCTGGTCTGTCACCAGAATCAGCAGAAGCACTTCTCCAGGACTTCCATCTCTAACAGGCTCTAAAAAAAAGCCTATGAACTGCTCTGCACTGGCAGCCCCACGTAAGCAGGGCCCTCTAACGTGGGCTTGGGGAGGGAGGAGGTTGTCTAAATTCTGATATCCTTAGATTGCTGACATCTGCATTCCCGGAGAGAGGAAAGCTGGCATCCAAAGGGATGTGCTAATAAAAACACTGTGCTAGGTAGAGGGTAGATAGCATAATGGTTCTGCAAAGCAGACTCTCATGTCTGAGGCTCCAAAGTCTCAGGTTCAATCCCCCGCACCACCACAACCAGGAGCTGGTTAAAAGAAAAAAAAAAAAAGTGGTCCGGGAGGTGGCACAATGATAAAGCTTTGGACTCTCAAGCATGAGGTCCTGAGTTCCATCCCTGGCAGCACATGTGCCAGACTGATGTCTGGTTCTTTCTCTCTCCTCCTGTCTTTCTGATAAATAAATAAAATCTTAAAAAAAAAAAAAAAACATACAAAAAGTACTGGCCTAACAAAACTAGAAGACACCAAGGGAAATTCTCACTGCAGGAACAGTTTGAGGGAGAGGCCAAAAGGATAGTGTGCTTGTGCCTTGCTTGAATTTGAAGCTCTAACAGATGAGGACTTTGCAGGCTAGCACCCTCACCAACACAAGACAAAAAGCTGTCAGAAGACAGAAATCATGATGTCGTGGTGAGTTGGCAGAGGTGTGTGAGAATAGCCTATCCTCTTTAATGCTCACGTGGCCTAGAGAAGACTCAGACAGAGGTCCTCATGTGTCCCGGAGCTGATGACACAGCTGAGCGCCAAGTTGATGGGCTAGTCTGCCATGGGGTCACTACAACCCAAGGCTGATCTTGACCTAAACTCACAGTAAGTGGAAGTGAGCTCCCAGGAGAGAGCTCTATACCTTCAACAAGAGTGAGACCTTGTCAGCAGGAGCCAGTTAAGCTCCTCAGGAGCAGATAGGCTTTGTGCCAAGAGAACCACATCCTACATAAATTTTGCCACTTCAAGGGAAAATGCAGAACAGAAACACTAATGATTCAAGAAGAGGTAAGACAAGACTTTTGAGGTGGTAGAGTGAACATATTCCCATCCCTCCAAGACGTTCTTAGCACTGGGATACCTAAGTTCTACTTTGGGGAAGGAAAATAGAGATTTCTTGAGAGAGTGGAACTGCTTACTAGAGGTAGTTTGAAGTTTGAATCTTTATCTTAAAAGAATCAAACAGAAGTTGGGTGGTAGCGCAGCGGGTTAAGCACAGGTGGTGAAAAGCACAAGAACTGGCGGAAGGATCCCGGTTCCAGCCCCGGCTCCCCACCTGCAGGGGAGTCACTTCACAGGTGGTGAAGCAGGCCTGCAGGTGTCTATCTTTCTCTCTCCCCTCTCTGTCTTCCCCTCCTCTCTCCATTTCTCTCTGTCCTATCCAACAACAATGACATCAATAAACAAAAACAATAAAACAAGGGTTACAAAAGAGAATAAATAAATGTGAAAAAATTAAAAAATAAAAATAAAATAAAATAAAAAGAATCAAACAGAAAGAAATGAATAACTTTACAATGACAAGTAAAATCTTGGGTCACCAAAGGAAAAGGAGTTCACGAGCAATGAGATCAGGAACTTTCTAGAAAGCAAAGGAATTTGGAGGAAGGTGTATCTGAGCTCCAGTGGCAAATCTCAGTTCCTTAAACTTTTTTTAGGGAGTGTGGGGGGAGCTGGAGTCTACTGAAAGAGTGGTCTTGCCATTTTTGTACCACCTTTTGCACTCAGAGAAAGAGTAGGAACACCACAATACTGGAACTTCTTGCACGGGGCTGGAAGTTGGGCTGTGTCCGTGGCAAGGCAGGTGTTCTATCCAGTGAACTATCTCTCTGGCTCCTAAGTTTTATTTTTACCTGAAAATTGCAAGTTTACACATACATTGTCATATCTTGAAAGACTAACAAAATAAAACACACACACATACACACACACACACACACACACACACCTCTTTCTTTGCTTTAATGTAGTGCCAGATATCAAAATGAATGTGTTCTCATGTATGCACTCTACTGTGGATCCATTTTCCAGGCTCAATTCTTCATTTATTATGTGCAGATAGATAAAAATTAAGAGAGAAGGGTGTCAGGTGGTAGCGCTGTGGGTTAAGCGCATGTGGCGCAAAGCACAAGGACCGGCGGAAGGATCCAGGTTCAGCTCCGACTTGGGAGTCGCTCCACAAATGGTGAAGCAGATCTGCAGGTCTCTCTTTCTCTCCCCCGCTCTGTCTTCCTCTCCTCTCTCTATTTCTCTCTGTCCTATCCAACAATGATGGCATCAATAATAACTACAACAATAAAACAAGGGCAACAAAAGGAATAAATAAGTAAAATTAAAACAAAAGACAAAAAAGAAATTAGGGGAGAAAGAAGAGAAATAACTGGGAGTCAGGCAGTAGCACAGTGGGTGGGTTAAGCGCACATGGTGCAAAGAGCAAGGACTGGCTTAAGGATCCTGGTTGGAGCCCCCGGCTGCTTCACAGGCAGTGAAGCAGGTCTGCAGGTGTTTGTCTCTCTCTCCCTCTCTGTCTTCCTCTCCTCTCTCCATTTCTCTTTGTCCTATCTAATAATGACGACATCAATAACAACAACAATAAAAAACAAGGGTAACAAAAGGGAAAAACAAACAAATAAATATAAAAAAATAAAATATAAGTAAAAAAAAGAAGAGAAATAACCGCAACACTTGCTTCACAATCATGAAGTTCCCCTCCTGCAGCTGGGGACTGGAGTCTTGAACCAAGGTCCTTGAGCATGGTAACAAATGCACATGCGCACACACAAACACACAGGCACAGTCTTCATTTGAAGTACTACCCATCACCCATGAAATTCTACCCATTTGTCTCTGTACTTCTTACACAGTGCTAGGGAGTGAGTCCAGATTCTCACACACACAAGGCAAATGCTCTACACTCTGTGGCCTTGAAACTGATAGTGAAAAGCAGAAAACTGGCCCAGTAATTACTATTTCTGAGCACCAAATGTAAGTAAATAAAATGATTCTCAGGATTGAGTACTATGAGACAAAACACTCCCCCTCCACAAATTGATCAGAATTAGCAATATTTTAGCAGTTTAAATTAAAAAACTCTTAATATACTACTTTTATTCTCTCTCCATCACATAAAACCCGACTTGTAGTGTGACCCGCATTTATGGAGCAGACACCAAGGCTCTCATACATTTCCATTACCTGCAGAGAAGTAATTCTATCGTAGTGAATTGTAGTCATCTCATTCTCTGTCAGTGCATTTCCAGTCTGGTCATTAATTTCAAAACCAGTATAGAATTTCAGCATGTCCAAAAGCTGAAAGCATACATTTAAATTAATACACTGTGAACACAAGATCAGAAAAGCACAGTTCTACTAAAAACAACACGTAAGTTCACGTACCTTCATCCTTGGAAATGCTAAGAAACTGTGTAAACAGTGCAGCACATACTCCCCAAAGTTTATGTGAAATTAAAGCCTGGGCCTTTTAAGTCAGTTATTAAGTCTATTTCATATGCATGGTTTATTTCTACAGAGATAAAGTGTAACTGCAGCCACAATACTAGAGAGATGTTAAAGATCTAATAAAATGAAAGCATTTTTTTTTTCTTTTTCAGTTTAAATCCAGATATTCCTGTTTATTTTGTTATTGGAAGGTGAATGGTTTACAGTACAGTTGTTGACACATGGGCACAATTTCTCATATCACCAAGACAGGTGTCTACAAAACACTCACCTCCAGATTAGGTCCATTATCATGGACTGGGACCTGAAAGCCCACTCTCACTTCACCCCTCTCCCTGTCCCCCTTCCCCACCCAGAGTCCTTTGCTTTGGTGCAATATACCAAATCAGCCCAAGATGTACTTTGTTTCCCTTTTCTGTTCTTTAAAAAAATATATTTATTTATTCCCTTTTTTTTTGTTGCCCGTTTCTTTATTGTTGTAGTTATTGATGTCGTCGTTGTTGGATAGGACAGAGAGAAATGGAGAGAGAAGGGGAAGACAGAGGGGGAGAGAAAGACACCTGCAGACCTGCTTCACTGTCTGTGAAGCGACTCCCCTACAGGTGGGGGAGCCAGGTGCTCGAACCAGGATCCTTATGCCTCCTTGTGCTTCGTACTCACTGCACTACCACCCGACTCCCTCCCTTTTGTTCTTGCTTCCTAAATTCTGCCAGTGAGTGAGATCATCCCATATTCATCCTTCTGCTTCTGCCTTATCTCACTTAATATGACGCCTTAAAGTTCCATCCAAGATGAGATGAAGGTGGCTTCGTCATTCTTAATAGCTGAGTAGTATTCCACTGTGTATATAAATTTTAATGAAAAAGATTCTTTCAAAGCTATACCATGCCACCACAAATTTATTGAGCTATGCCACTCATGGGAACTCCTGAGGTCTTTTATTTCACTACTTATATAGAAATTTCTGTATGACGTTAGAATTCCTAAGTGGGAATTCTAAATACATGTAGCTCCTAATAGGAGAGAACATCAAGGTGGGGAAAGCTAAGCTGTTCACTCCTCTTGGCAGTCTCTGTTTTGCTGACTAATGAAGGCCGACTTTCCTTCTGGGCCAGCAGCACCAAAGAGTCAACTGGCTGCTTTCATGCCAAATCTATAAACTATGGCGAATCACAGAGGATTTTAATGTTTGAGTACACGTGGCAACTTAATGACAAAAATTTAATGAGAGAGTGAGAAAAAAAGGAATGCTTATAGAAACAAAAATTAATTCTTAAAATAAGCAAATACAAAAAATTATATCTTTAATTATGATCTCACTGGAAGGTAGGTATTAGAGGTACGCTATCTTTTGCTCCTAAATGAGAAACATGAATACTTTTTCTTTCAAGCCCAGGCAGCAAACTAAGTGTATATATAGATACTTTCATGCTCCTAACTGCCTGCCACCATATTATTATGTTTTTAAAAGAGTTCCAGGTGTATTATGGCAGTTTATTTGAAATTAATGCTGATAGTCTACTATATTCCATAGTCACTACTGACATAAAATGAAAATATATATGTTGGGGGCCTACATCACCAAAATTATAATTCAGTTCAGTAATAAAAGCACATGAACAAAAAATTATAATATAAAACTACTATAAACCACGAGCAAGAATGCATTCGTTTTGTATGTTGAAATTTAATTTTATGTTTCTTGGGTAACAATTTTTTCTTTTTTCTTTCCTCTTTTCTTTGTGTGTGTGGCTTGTTTTTAATTACTTTGAGAGGTACTGAGAGAAAAATATGAGAGCAAGCAGAAGTTCTGGTATATATAGTACCAGGGACTAACTATTGAGACCATAAGCAGGAATTCTGTGCTTTGAACTCTTCTCCCTAGTCCTCACTGCTTGATTTTACTTTAGAGTCTCTAATTCGGAATTTACATTAGTCAACACAATATGGAGCAAATTTTATTTTGTGTTAAGATGCTTCTAGATGTATAGCAAACAAAAGAAAAATTAGGAAACAATATGTTCCGTTATCAGTGATCACCTGGGAGAAAAGATGGCCATCTTCTTCCCGATGAACAAGATTGGAGAGGTAACAATGAACTAAAAGGTGCGAATCATCCAGGATGGTATTAAACCAGCGTCTTGTAGGGAGCAGAGCCTAGAAAGAGTAAAGACCAAAGCAATCAGCTTGAAGGTATTCTGTCAAGCTAAAGTTTATTGGTATTTCACTCAGAAACAGTAATCAAACATAAAGCCCCCTCCATCCTCCTAGAGGACACTGATCTCAAACCAAAACAGAGGGGTAGGTTCATGATGTGAACTCAATGGTTCTAGACAGAAAGGCAACCCCTAGGTGTGACCATGAGAAAACTTCTACAAGTTTCAGTGGAGAGAATGAGGACACAGAACTCTGGTGGTGAAAACGTTATGGAATTATACCCCTATTAGCTTTTAATTTTGTAAATAAGTATTAAATCACCAATTAAAAAAAAAAAGAAACTCGGTAAGATATTTTTTGCATTTTAAATATCTTTTATTTGTTATCAATAGCTTATTACAAGATTAAATATACAGTTCTGGGCGCCAGGTGGTGGCCTACCTGATTGAGTGCATGTTCAAATGTTCTTTTCTACTCCTACCACCAAAGTTGTGTATCCCCACACTTCAACCTCCCAAAGATAACATAACCACCATAGCTTGGACAAGTCTTACAGTTTGCTTGTTTCAGTTTTGTTGGAGAATATATATATTACAAATTCATGTAAACCAGATCTCTAGATTCCACATATGAGTGAAACCATCTGGTAGTTGTCTTTCATCTCTTTGCTTTTTTCACTAATTACAACCACCTCCAGTTCCATCTACCTTGTCACAAAGGACACAATATGATCTTTTCGATCACAGAGCAGTATGCCATGGAATATATATTCCATAACTTCCTTAGCCAGTCATCACTGGCTACTGTGAATAAATGCAGCTATGAACATAGGGGTGTATTTCCCTTCAAAATAGTGCTTGAGTGTCCACTGGATAAATGCCTAAGAGTAGTATTATTGGATCATAAGGTACTTCCATTTTTATTTATGGATTCTCCATACAGTCTTCAAAGGGGTTATACAGTTTGCATTCCCACCAGCAATATAGCAGAGTTCCCTTTCCTTCACAACCTACTCAACACCTGTCATTTCCTGGTTTGTTGATGTATGCTATTCTCTCGGGTGTGAGATGTCATCTTGGTGTATTTTAATTTGCATTTCTCTAATGATAAGTGAAGAATTTCTTCATGACCTTCCACCTTCTGCACCCCATAAGGAATTTTGAGGGATTCAGGTGGTAAAACAACAGGTTAAGCGCACGTGGCGCAAAGTGCAAGGAGCAGCATGGGAATCTTGGTGCGAGCCCCTGGCTGCCCATCTTCAGGGGAGTCGCTTCACAGCTGGTGAAGCAGGTTTGCAGGTGTCTCTCTTTCTCTCCCCGTCTTCCCTCCTCTCGATTTTTCTCTGTCCTATCCAACGACAGCAATAACAACAATAATAACCACAACAATGATAAAACAACAAGGGCAACAAAGGGGGAAAAAAATGGTCTCCAGGAACAGTGGATTCGTGGTACAGGAACCGAGCCCCGGCAATAACCCTGGAGGGAAAAGAAAGAAAGAAAGAAAGAAAGAAAGAAAGAAAGAAAGAAAGAAAGAAAGAAAGAAAGAAAGAAAAGAGAAGAAAGAATTTTGGTCCATACTCCCAGAAGGCAAATGTTAAGGGAAGATGACCAGAGAGCTCTAAACTCCAACTTCAACTCCAGCTTCAGGTCCAATTAGGACCCAAGAAAGGGGGGGGGGGGATGAAAGGGTACTCAGAAGGAGTAGGTGTGATTTAGAAATGAAGAGAAGGCAGGACCATAGGAAAAAAATGGACAAATATAGATAAATAGTGAATAGGCAACCTATACCTGTGAACTTGGGAAAACTAATGCAGTTTCTAATGGAGGCAATGAGGACACAGAACTCTGGTGGTAGGAAAGGTATGGAATTACATCCCTGTTATAATTTGGTAAATCAGTATTAACTAATTAAGAAAATTAATAAATAAAAAAAGAAAACTGTCAGTTTAGTTCTTTGGCCCACTTTTTTACTGAGTTTTTTGCTTCTTTTATAGATCTGAGTGGTAACATTTTTAAATAAAATACAGCACTGAAAGAAGACTCAGACACACTAGTAGTTTTCAAGAAAAAACCTATGTGAAATCCAAATACGTATTTCATATAGGTTTTACAACAGCTGCTTTAAGAGAAAAGAGGACAGGGATCCCAGAATGGAAACTTCTCTCCTACCTCTTCTCACTGTAACAGTCATCAAGAAAATTCTAAACTCATAGTTTAAATATTACTCATCTGATCAAACACCCTCATATCACAGAAAAGGTTATTTAGGATCCTTAGAGGTTAGAGCAAGAATTTGAATGAAGACTTCATGTGTGACTATTAGCTGAATATTCCAATAATAATTCTTATGTCGACTACCCTATCTCTCCACATAAGTGATAGGATTTTCTTTTCAGTTCCATGTATTAAAGAGGTAAAAGAAAGGATTTCAATGTGAACTATATCAATGCTGCACCTGAAATTCCATCAAAATGTTGCATCTTATAGTAAGAAATATTTTTTTAAGAAACATAATTTTAAAAATTGATGAAGACAACTAAATCTTCTTTCATCAATACTAGTAGGAACTTCTGAGGTGTGGCCATTAAGTAACAGCGAACTGCTCTCAAACAAGACTGACAACTATTGAACTTAGCAAACCTTATCAAACTGAGACACCAGCAGAAGCATTGTTAGCCTCAGCCATCAGGTTCCTAATGCTACTATAACTTCATCCTGATCTCCCTGAATAGACCTCACCAACACATCCTAGAAGCTCACTTCAACAGAGCTCTACACTAATAAGGAAAGATGATATATATATAGGCTGGGGGTATGGATCGAATGGCCAATGTCCATGTCCAGTAGAGGCAATACAGAACCCAGAAGTCTTCCCTTCTGCATACCAAAGAGTTCTACATCCCAAAGAGAACTTTGGTCCATCCATACTTCCAGACGAAGTAGTATTAGGTGAAGATGATCACTGGGACATGAAGCTTTTGTGACATGGAACTTTTCTTTTCATACTATTACTGAGAGGGAAGAGAATCGAGAGAACACCTAAGAAGCCAAGCACTATTTCTCTTATATTTCTCTTATCTGATAGGAAAAGAGGGAAAAAAGGACAACTGGAAATTGTAATAGGTGTTAAGTGTGACTTAGTAAGGAAGTGGAGGCTGGGCCATAAAAGTGACTAGAAATGGGTGAAAAAAACACAATTATATTTACGAAGAAAGGGAGAGACATATAAAGAGAGAGAATCCACCCATCCCTATAATCTTGGGATGACAGTAGGGTTACTGCTGGAGGGAGATGGAAGCACACAGAACTATGGTGGTATATTGATGTGGAATTATGCCCTGACTATCTTATAATATTATAAAGCTGTTAAATTATTAATAAATTTTAAAAATACTATTAGGCACGCTTAGAAAAATGAGATGTGGGGCTGGGTGGTGGGGCACCTGGCTGAGCGCAACATACATATTGCTCCACACAAGGACCTGGGTTTAAGTCCCAGCTCCCCACCTATGGCGGACATTTTCACAAGCAGTAAAGCAAGTCTACAGGTGTCTCTCCCTCTCCCCACTCAATTTCTCTCTGTCTCCATCTAATAAAATAAAAATTACATATACATATGTATGTTTTTTTAAGAACAAAAAGTAAAATGAGGTGATTAAAGGATAGTTTACAAGTCCATGACTTTGGTGACTACTAAAAACTCTATGAAGAGCCATTGAAGTATAATAGAACTAAATTGTCATTGTTTGGCGACTAACTACACTAATTTTTTCTCCTAGAATCAGTAATCTATGTTAGATAGAAGATGTCATCTAAAAAAATGTCAAGGACTAATTGATCTTGAGTTTCTTTCCTGTGACTCCTTGAAAAAGGTACTAATAACGGCTACTGTAAGGTGGTGAATATTTCATATACAGTCACACCTGTCACACTGAATTTCATAGTAATTATGTAACAGAAAACTTACTGTACATTTCTTACCTCTAGATCAATCATTAGTTCAATGAATCTTTCACAGTAATGAACTTTGTCCATAGTGACAGGTTCTAGACATAGCAGAAAAAGCAAATTAGAATTCCTCACTTAGATTATTCTGTGCATTATACATTAAAATGGACGGCTTTAGGTGCAAAAGGCAGTTCAGCAGGATAAACAAATGATCTGAATAAAAATACAGAAGAAAGCAACAGTTGATTTGGTAACAGCTTTACCTTTTTAGTGAGAGACAGTCCAGAGCATGTTTGGGGGCAGATGTGGTACTAAAATGAAACGATTTGAACTGAGGACCTCAGGCATGTGAGCATATTGCAAGAGGAACAATTTAACAACTTTTAAGTTAAGTCCATTTAAACCTGTTGCTAGTTTTTGTTCTTGGTACTATCAAAGGAAAGTAAATGGTTTTTCATAGAAAATTCTTTGAGTGAACTCTGTACTCAATTCATTTTTCTTTTCTTCATCAGGGTTATCACTGGGACTTGGTGCAGGCACTATGAATCCATCACTCCTGGCAGCCATTATTTCCTTCCTTCCTTCCATCCCTCCCTTCCTTCACCTCCTTTCCTTTCTTCCTTCCTTTCAGATATGACAGAGAGATATTGAGATGGCAGATGGAAATAGAGATGGAAAGAGTATACTTGAAAAAGAAAGGATATATACTTTGTCACTGCAATTGAAAACTATGGCTAAGAACAGTTTTGAGACTAGAAATAAATGAGTACTATAGAGCCATCTAAACGATGAGCTATGGAAAAGAGTTACCAGAAAGTGGTACAGATTTCAGCACAGAGATAAACTTCTGAATGAGTCGTGACAGAAATCTTCTCTCTTGATATGCCCTAAAACAAGAGTGACAGATGGAGTTAATTTTGAAAAAAAAACCCAAACATATATACATATATATAATATTACAAAAGTAAAACTAAACTGCTGAGTAAGTTCTATCTTCTACTCACTAATTTTTATTTTTATGGTAGTTTTGTCTGGTGAAACATACATCCATCAAAGTATGTGAAGCTGTTCTACTGAAATTTACATGATACTGTAAGCCAATGGTGAAACGATAAAACTATATTTTAAAAGACTACATATCCTAATCCCCAAGGGTTTTTTATTTGATTTTAGTGTTCTTTTTCTGCTTTACATATGCTCTTGTCTATTCACTAATTTAAGATGCTAACAGTCAATCAACAAATACTTATTGAATTTCAAGTTCAAGTATATTTTTGTCATCCCCTTCTTTGTATTTCCAGCAGAACTAACAGTATCATTTGAAGCTGTTCAATACCTGGTAAATATTTGTTGATTAACATATATAGTACATGTTAAAATATATACAAATATTTATTTGGATCAGCTACAAATAACATTGTGCTAGCTAGCTCTGCTAAAAAGAGGGGACTGACAAAAAATCTTTGAACTAAAGCCATATAATATAAAATAACACAAACCGGGAACTAATTAATAAAACAGATGACATTAATTATGCACTTACTCATTAACTGGGCCTGAACTGCACTCAATACTTCATACAAATAATCACCACTACTGGTGACAGTAGGCCTGTGACATAGCTACAACTGTCACAGTCTCATACGTAGGCTCAAGAAGGTGAAGTACCTTGTCCAAAGTTGCACAGCAAATGAGTATGGAACTGAATTAAGTTTAATTACACAGCAAACGCTCTGATCTATACATGTTCTAAGCAATCACTATAAAAAGCGCTATATCCATTCAAGTTCTCCCTGTCTCTGGCCCAAGTCATAACCTATGGGAACTAAGAAACCACTGAATGTGAGTAGGAATACAGTAAACAATTTTATATATAGACAGCTAATTAAATTCAGTTGTGGGAAAGCTAGAAGAAACATCAAATAGAAATTCATTATAATTTAGCAAAAGGCTATGAAGGCCTATACTAAGATGAGAGATAGTAAGTCTACATAGTTAAGACAGGGAGAGGAAGGACAAATGAAACAAACAGAAACAGGACTTGCTGACAGGATGTAAGTAGCTAGAAAGAGAGAGAGAGAAACGAAGCATGTCAAATCTAAGCATTAAAATAAAGTATGCAGGAAGAAGAGTTTGGGAGGAATAAACAAAGAGTATCACATAACTGAGTCAAATGAGAGTGCATAGTAATGCTTCTAGCCAAAAGTACACAGCCAAGAGTTGTATACCCAAAACAGAGGAGACTTCAGGTCACAAAGATTTAGGTTTAAACCATAATAAGAGGAGGGGGGATGGCAGAGTAGTAGTCAAATAATGCAAACAATACCATATCATGTGATTAGTTGTTGAAAAGATGTCACGGAAGAGATGATGCTATATGGTTGGATATTAAAGAGCTATTCCTACTGTGCCCTAATAGTCTGTCCTCATGGCTCTCTTTCCTTTACTCTCAAATTTATTATATAGGACATGCAGTTTTGTTTTTTTGTTTTGTTTTTTCTTCAGTTCTTCTCATCTTTAGTAGCTACTAGTGTAATTCCAGATATTACTTTTCCTTATCCGGGATCAAATTTTGCAGGTTTATTTTCCAGGTACCTCCCTAAATAACTTCACCCAGATTCAGGGTTTAATTATTATCTATACATGCAACACATATAGCATATCCTACAGTTATCCTTCTATTTCCTGCAAGACTTATTAGCATAGCAAAACTGAATTTGTTCTCTCTATGCCAAAGCTAATCACCCTCTTAGTCACCATCTTGATAAATATCTCACTAGCACTCAGTGACCTAGTAAGAAAAAAAGCTTACTATTAATCTCACACCTAACAGTTACCAAAATTCATTAACTATCTCTATTTTACATCATCTATTACCAAGAGATAGTTCAAATGATCACTACTTCTTGTCCAAAGTATTACAAAATATTGGATATGGACAGACTGAGAGAGGAGCAGGTGGAGAGGGAAAGAGACAGAGAAACAGCCACAGCCCTGCTTCACCACCTGTGAAGCTTTCCCCCTGCAGGTGGGGACCAGCGGCTTAAACCTGGGTCTCTGAGCACTGTAATACGTGTGCTTAACTAGTTGCACCACTGCCTGGCCCCTGAATAAGCTTTCCAAAGTCTAAGTCTAATTACTATTGATAAAAACAGTTTATCACATTTAAAATAAAATTCTAATTTCCTATTTGCAATGTAGTAAAGGGAAAAGATTTGTTGACAGAAGAAACGAGATCTAAATTCTAATTTTTTTTTTTTTACTCTCTAGGTTTGTGTCTTAAAGCCAACTCTTTCTTTTCTCTAGATCTCAATTTTTCACAAATTTGAGAGAAAACAGTAAGAGAAAAAGCCTTGAGGTATGTCAATGCCTTGGAAGGGAGTCAGGGAAGGAGAAAAAAAAAAAAAAAAACGAACAAAAACTAGGAAAGCTGCAGAAGTTAAAGAAGGCGGAATATAAAACAATTTAATTGGGAATCGGGCAGTAGTGCAGCTGGTTAAGCGCATGTGGTGCAAAGCGCAAGGACCTGCAGAAGGATCCTGTTTCCAGGCCTCGGCTCCCCACAGACGGTGAAGCAGGTCTGCAGGTGTCTTTCTCTCCCCCTCTATGTCTTCCCCTCCTCTCTCCTTTTCTCTTTGTCCTATCCAACAACAATGACAACAACAATAACTACAGTAAAAAAAAAAAAAAAAGAGTTTAATTAGGGCCAGGTGGTGGCACCTGGTTAAGTGCACACACTACAGTGTGCAAGGACCCTGGTTCAAGCCCCTGGTCCCCACTTGCAGAGGGAAAGTTTCATGAATGGTAAAGCAGGGCTGCAGGTATTCTCTTTCCTTCTCTATCCAATAATAAATAAACACAATAAAATAAATCTTAAAAAAGGAAGTTTTAATAAAAAAAAGAGTATAATCAACATGATCAAATGAAGAGTCAAAGAAAACAACATAAAGCAAGGAAAAAAAAAAAAACCAAACAACAAAACCACAAAATGTACTATTAGAACTGATTGGTGAGGTAAAAGGAACCATTTTAGTTGAGAATGGAAAAATGACAGTCAGAATTTAAATGGGAGTTACAAGCTTTACAGATATGGATATATAGATTACTAAGTGGAAGAAACAATAAGAACCAAAAGCTACTTTTTGCTACATAATTTAGGCCTGAAATCTTAGTGTTTTTTTTTTTTTTAAACCAGAGGTCTCTTCAATAATTTGTTTGGCTTTGTAAGTTAACTCTCTTTTCATCCACCAGGTTCCAGATGCCATCAGGATGCCGGCCAGGCTTCCCTGGACTGAAGACCCCACCAATGCGTCCTGGAGCTCCGCTTCCCCAGAGACTCACCCTACTAGGGAGAGAGAGGCAGACTGGGAGTATGGACTGACCAGTCAACGCCCCTGTTCAGCGGGGAAGCAATTACAGAAGCCAGACCTCCCATCTTCTGCAACCCTCAATGACCCTGGGTCCATGCTCCCAGAGGGATAGAGAATGGGAAAACTATTGGGAAGGGGATGGGATATGGAGACTGGGTGGTGGGAATTGTGTGGAGTTGTACCCCCACCCCATCCTATGATTTTGTTAATGTCTCCTTTCTTAAATAAATTTAAAAAAAACAAACAAACAAAAACAAAAACCCAGGTCAGGTCTGGCTTATGGTTGTGGTGGGGCTTGAAATTGAAACTTCATAGTCCCCACAGTGAAAATCTCTTGTACTACCACTATGCTACCTTGTGGTCCCAGAAAATGTAATTTGAGATGGCCATGAGAGTCAATCCTCATCTACTTTATACCTAATTTATTTCCTTCCATAACATACACCATCATCTAGTTAGAGTACTACAAAAACCATCTGTTTATTGCTGCCTCCCCTAACAAGAATGTTAAGTTCCACAATACCAAGAATTAGTTTCCTTATTTATTTATTATTATTATGCTCCCAGTAACTATAACAGCAGCTGGCAAAACAATAAACACTCAGTATCTATTAAATGAATGGAATATGGTTGTAGTATGCAAAGCAAGGAAAAAGAAAGAAAAACTAAGCTGATAGTCTGAAGTTTATGGAGAAAACTGAGGCCTATCTATGACAGTCTGAATAAATGAGCAGTGAAAAGAAGAGAAAATACACAGATCACTGAAGCAGAAAGAAAAAAAGAAAAATGGTGATGGTACAGCTTCTCCTAAGACCTTTAGGAAAAGTAGTCCCATGACAGTGGAATAAAAGAACCACCCAGCTATGCATTTGCTTTAGCAATATATAAAGGAAGTCACAAAACAGGCAACATCATCTAAGAGTCATCACACAGAATAAAAAACCAGCATGGGATGAACCTCTGCCAACATACTGTTCTCTTGTTTCTGGGTCCATCTTTTCATCATTCTTTTTAATCAAGTTCCAGAATTTTCTTAATTTAGGTGTCTTTTTTAATTCCAATTCCAACCGTGCCTGCAAGAGTGATATGGTAAATCGTGAGCAACTGCAAAGTTTATAAGGATAATGATTAGATCAATCCTTAGCAAGTTTTCCAGTAGGTGAATATAAACATACCACAATGGGATGAACCTCAATGCACCATGACACACTGAAAACAAGCTATTAACTATACATATCTGTTCCACTCTATCATTTGTTAAGACAAAGAAGGGCAGGTAAGATAGCTCACGTGGATAAGGTGCCTGCTTTGTCATGCATATGACTCAGGTTTGAGTCTGATTCGCACCTCCCTGGGGGAAGCTTCAGTACTATGGTTTTTCTCTTTCCCTCTGCCTCTTTCTCATTCTATCAGAAAAAAATGGGCCTACAACAGCAAAGCCCTGGAAATGACTGCAGGGGGAGAGGGTGAATATGGGGAAGGGAAGAAAAATAGCCTTTCTAGTAAAAAAGTTTAAGCTCAATAATAGACAAAAAAAATTTTTTTTTAATTATCTTTATTTATTTGATAAAGACAGCCAGAAATTGAGAGGAAGGGGGAAGCAGACAGAGAGTAAGACAAAGCAACACCTACAGCACTACTTCACCACTTGCAAATCCTTCCCTCTGCAGGTGGGGGACAGGAGGCTCAAACCCAAGTCTATGAGCATTGTAACATGTGCACCCAACCAGGTGCATCACCACCTGGCCCCAGCTCAAACGTAGATTAAACTTCTGATTTCTGTAATTAAGACTTAAGTCTGAAAATGAGAACACTTCAAAGCATAATCACTGAAGTTTGGAAAAAAGATTTTAAGACAATGATCACAGAATAAGAACGTATTCAAATTATGACTTTTCTTAAGGTACTTAACATTTTCATGCTTAGTAATATTTTTTTTTCTGTGTACTTGCTTCAGTCATTAACTGAATGAGCTTGCAAATCTGGGTATTAACAAATGAAAATGGAACTACGAATACAGTGTTATCTCAAATTTGATAGTTCTAACTTTTAGTCCCAAGACCTGTTAATTCAGTTTTGATACTGGCACATTATGCAGTAAAGATGTTATAGAAAAATAAAGTTGATATTAAACTGATTCAGATCTTCTCCTATATGTCAATTCTAATAAAATAAAAGTTAAAGTCTGTAGGCTCTTGTACTATGTGAATATACATGGGCCCTGGGTCAGACTGACATGGTAAACAGTTAACTGTATTTATATATTTTCTTCAAGTTTGGGAGCTACTCTGCCCTAATCCAACTTTCTAGCCCTATTCGCAACTTTGACTATATCTGCCCAGACAATATTTTATTTTTAGCCTACCTCCATGCTCGAGCTCAGGTAAAAAAATCATGGGCCTCAAGGAACATATCTAAACTAGACTTCCTAGCTCCTTACTACCCTGAAGTCCCTATTCTTACTTGCTCTATTCCTACTTTATGGTTCCTATTAAACATTTTCGTCCTGCCTCATAATTTACTGCCTTTCAGCCACCCAACTGCAGATGCTACTATGATTCCATCCTGAACTCTATGATCTCACCAATGTGCCCCAGAACTTCAGCTTTTCAGAGCTCTCCCTCAGTAGGGAAATATAGAAACATCCTGGGGGGTACAGATTAACCTGCCAATGCCCATGTCCTGCAGAGAAGCAATCACAGAAGCCAGAACGCCTACCTTCTGCAACCCAAAAAGAATTGTTATTCCCAGAGGGGGAAAAACGTTAGGGGAAGATGACCAGAGAGCTCTGAAGCTCAATTTCATCAGGACCCACAGAGAGAAGAAAAAAGGAAAGACATTCAGAAGTAGTAATAGGTATAGCAGTGACTTAAAGTGGAAGAGAAGGTAGGACCATAGAAAAAATGGTGAAAAAAATATAGAGACAGTTATAGAAATAATAGTTAACACATATCTGTGACCTTGAGAAAATCACTGCAGTTTCCAAAGGAGGGAATGGGGACACAGAACTCTGGTGGTGGGAAAGGTGTGCAAGTGTACCCCTGTTACTCTGTAATTTGTAAACCTCCAAAAAAAAAAAATTCAAGTCTGCATTTAGTCTCATCCAAAGACATACATGAAGATAATAATCATTCTTTGCTAAATTAAACACACTTCTCTATGAAGTGAACAGATATTAATCTACTTCACCTCAAAATACAAAACTTAGGTAAAAAATATTTTAGCCTAGACATAAAAACTTTAAAATGAAAAAAAAAAACAGTGATAAATTAATGCATAGTCACTGAGTCTACACTGAAAAATTTGAACTACCTTTTGTTGTTTATAGTATTTTATTTTATTTTTCAGAGAGATGGACACAGAGAGAAACACCAGAGCACTGCTCAGCTATGGCTTATGGTGGTGCAGGGGATTGAACCTGGGACTTCGGAGCCTCAGGCATGACAGTCTCTTTGCATAGCCATTATGCTTTCTACCTCCGCCCTTAACTACCATTTTTTAAAGAAAAAAACATTTGGGCAGTACTTTTGAGTTGTCATGAATGATTTTTACCACTACCAGGCAGACTTCTTAAAAATTCATAGACAAACAGATAGGAAGAAACAGATCACATGGGAGCTTTCCCCAGTATCTGGTACTCCATGAGGTTCCTGGGTCCAGACACCAGTCATACACATAGCAAGGAATATTCTACCAAGTGAACTATCTTCGGGTGCCCTTTTTAGCTATTTATTGGAGCTGAGGTACTACATACACATTTTACTGCTCTAGGCCACGTTTTCATTCAGATAGAGGTAGAAGGAGGGAGAAACACCAGAGCACTGGAGCTTCCTTTGGTGCCTAAGCACCTCCTCTGTGGTGCCAGGAATCAAACAGGGGCTGCCTACATGGCAAGGCATGTATCCTACCAGGTGAACTATCTCATCAGTCCTCCTTTTAAAAGATTATTTCTCTGAGAGTAAGAATGACAAATAGACCAGAGCACTGGTCAGTTCTGCCACATGGTGGTACCAGAGATTGAAACTGTGACCTTTGTGGTAAGCTATCAATTTTATATTTATCTTAAAGCCACATGGTATACAATCACATATTCTGCTTATGACATAAATCCATACAAAGCTTCTGAGAATTCGATACTTACAGACTGTAAGCCCATCCACATTGGAAGAGAGATAAGCTGCTGCACTTGACTCCGTATTAAGTCTACTTCCTGTTTAATGAAAAAAATATGTTTTTAAACACACCAGGATTATTCAGCCATTCACTCACTTACAAATCAAATCTGATTGATCTGCCATTGGTTTTGCAATCCTGTAAGATTTTTAGGAGTCACACCTCTACACAGAACATACCAGCATCTTAACCTGTTTTTTTTTTAAATTTTATTTATTTATTATTATTGGACAGAGACAGAGAGAAATTGAAAGTGGAGGGGGCGAGCTAGTGGAGCTTTCCCCCTAGAGGTGGGGACCAGGGGCTTGAACTCAGGTCCTTGCGTATTGTAATGTGCCACTGCCTAGTCCCCGGAGCATCTTAACCTGGTTTTACACAAGAAATATACTAAGCATACTGCCTTTTTTAAGTTTGGGAGGCTAGGGGTGTGCCACTAATACTTTACCATGAATAAGTTCAAAACTTTATTTATGATTCCCCAATTTGGACAAAAATAAAGTATTTGCAAGCCCAAATTCAACACTCCTGGTGTTTTCCTGGTCATTCAGAGAACACAGAGCAGGCAGTAATTTTAGTGACCCTGGTCAGATTTATAGACTCCTTATAAATCTTCTTTGATACTACAGTGTCACATCCATAACTATATATCTGAATTTTTAGAGTCATATATATCTGTAAAGTGAAGTTCAGGAAAAAAGTAGAAATAATTTTTCATCAAAAACCAAAGTTGAGGGGGTTTGGCTATGGTGTGCAAGGACTGGGGTTCAGGCCCCACTCCCCACTTGCAGGGGAAAGCTTCATGAGCAGTGAAGCAGGTCTACAGGTTTCTCCCCCCAATCTCTTTCTCCACACTCAGTTTCTCTGTCTTATCAAATAAAACAATAAAATGGGGGAGAGGAGATGGCTGCCAGGAGAGGTGAATTTGTAGAGCCAGCACTGAGTCCTAGCAACAACTCCTGGTGGTAAACACACACACACACACACACACACACACACACACACACACACACACACACACACACACACACACACGGCTTGGGAGGTAACTCAGTAGTAGAGAACAGGACTTGCAGGCATGCATTTCTGAATTTAATCTTCTTCACTGCATATATCAGGGAGATGCTCTAGCTCTCTCAGTTAAAACAAGCAAATAAGGCGTAAGGATCCTGGTTTGAGCACCGTGCACCTCACCTGCAGGAGAGTCGCTTCACAGGCAGTGAAGCAGGTCTGCAGGTGTCTATCTTTCTCTCCCCCTTTCTGTCTTCCCCTCCTCTCTCTATTTCTCTCTATCCTATGCAACAACAACATCAATAATAACCACAACAATAAAACAACAAAAGGGAATAAATAAATAAATATTAAAAAACAAGCAAACGAAAACAGACAAAAAAAAAAAAAATCCCCAAAGCTGTCCTCTAAGAAAATGAAAACAGAGCATAGAGTAGCAGCAAAAAATTTTCAGTTGCTCAACACACTAATTTGGAACTGACGCTGAATAGGTGACTTTGCCTTTCTGCTTCAGTTCTATTTCTTAGTTTATTAAGTGTCTTTATTTTTGCCTTTTTGTATGTGTTCTTTGTTGTTAGAGACTTTCCTACTTAAAGTGGCCACCAAATACAGTACTCAATTACTGTCTAGTATTACTATGTAAAGTGCCTTAGGGAGAAAATATGCAGTTCATCTCTAAGTTACAGTGGTGTAGGCCACAAGTTCACTAATTAATCAATTATACATTAAATAATGTGTCTTTAAACTAAAGCACATATAAAATAAGTTACATGTTGATTGCTGGATGAAAATGTTATGACCAGACATCTTACAAAAATATAACCTTGGGGGGGGTAGATAGCATAATGGTTATGCAAAGAGACTGATGCCTGAGGCTCTGAAGTCCCAGGTTCAATCCCCTGCACCACCATAAGCCAGAGTTTATGAAAAAAGAAAACAAAAGAAGTAGCCCTCAATTTTTATTAATAGCTATGACTCAGTTTTAGCAAACTCAGAGTCTGCAGTTACTTGGTAGGACATAACAAGATGTACCTCAGATAATGAGATTTTACTCTGTACTTAAAGGAACACAGCAACTAAATAATCCATAAGCTTTTAGATATATTAAATGTAATACCATCCAGTTCCTCTAATTAAATCTTATTTTAATTCAATTTCTGATAAGGAGTTACATTCATGTTTATCTAGTTGAATGACATTAAGATGCCATAGTTTCACCCAGGGGAGCATCATAAATCCTTTTATGTCTTTATAAGGCCCATGTGAGGCAGTACATAAAAACAGGCAATGACCACCCTTTAGTCTTCAGTCCAAAAAAAAAAACAAAAAAACCAAAAACATGAATTTTCTTGCAGGAGTCTAAACAACTTAACAACGCAAAAGCATTTTCTCTCTAAATTGGTCTAAAACCTCAAATAACTCAAGCAAGAAAGCACAAATGAAGTATTCATTACTGGAGACAGTTAAGATAATCTTATGAAGGATGAAAGTGTTCCACACACAGTCACAGCAACAAACTAGACAATAATGTCTCTTGGACTGCAAAGAAACAAGGCCATCTTGCCCTCAATGTGGGTTAGCAATGGTGGGGACTGCCCCCTTCTCTGAAGGGAGGTTAGTTTGGTATACTCTGCCACTTGAGGAAGACTGATTCAGCAACGAGTACAGCCTAGACTGTTTCTAGCTATGACCACGGAATGTGAGCTCAAACCTGCAGGGATGCAGAGGTTGCACAGGCTCCTGTGCTGAATATGGGCCCTAGATAAAACTGATGGGGTTTACAGTTAACAATACTATATACCTTTCCCATAATTGGGAGCTATGCTCTTCCCTGATTTAGTCCTATTTCCAACTCTGACACCATCTTCCCAGACAGTGCCTTTGACCCACCTGCATGTTAGCTGTCAGGCTCGGCAAAAATCAGTAAAGTCATGGACCCTTGGAATATACCTAAAACAGACCTACTAGCTTTTTCCAAAATGGAGACCCCAAAGCTCATGTGCTATATTCTTACCTTTAGGTTCCTGATTATCAAACATTTTGTTATGCTTTATATCTTAATGTTTATTAGCCACCAAGTTGCAGATGCTACCATGGCACCAACCTGATTTCATCAGATAGATGATCTCACCAATGTTCAATGGATCCCCACCTCTTTAGAGTCCTGCCCCACTAGGGAAAGATAGAAACTGGCTGGAAGCATGGATCGACCTACCAACTCCCGTCCAGTGGAGAAGCAATTACAGAAGCTAGACCCTCCACCTTCTATATCCCATTATGATACTGGGTCCATGCTCCCAGAGGGAGTAAAGAACAGGAAGGCTTTCAATGGAGGGGATGGGACACGGAACTCTGTGGTAGAAACTGAACCTCTATTATCCTATGGTCTTGTTGATCATTATTAAATCAATAATAAGAAGAAAGAAAAAGAAAGAAAGGAAGGAAGGAAGGGAGGGAGGGAGGGAGACAAGGTCATTACCAGAGAAAGGGAAAGGGGTGAGAAGTGTAAGTTGGTGAATCTGACATTGAGAGTGACACTCTAATGTTGGTGCTGGATGTGGTGCTTTGGTTATCTTTGGTTATCTGAAATTATAGATCTAGCTAAAGATAAAGTGCTTCTAAATTGATAGTACACTTACACACAAACTGAGGGGGTCAAGTGGCAATCTGGAAATTTATATTTTGTAAACTGATGGTTGCTAAAAAGCCTCTAAGTTTTTTATTCTAAATAAAAATGAGGTTCCAATGTGCATTCACAACCACTCTTTAATCAGTTAATTCAGAGCACAACTCTCCTGCTGGCCTGCTAGGTGTGCATTAAGCATGAATGAAAAATTATCAATTTTCATTTTATGTGCAGCTTATGACAAGTCTCATTACTCAAGGGTCATATTAAATAGACTCTTTTTTTCCCCTCTTCTCATTTTGGTGCCCTAAGTGTGCTCACATTATCATTTGTCTTAGATTCTAGATAAAAAGAAAATAAATCTAAATATATTGAAAAGTAAACAGATCTTATTAAGTAATTTTATCAAGAAATGGCTGAAGTTAAGCTTTAAGCACTATCCATAATCCCCATGTCTATAGCTATTTACAGGTAATCTCATCTACATTAATAGAATTCCATTTAAACCGCTTCCCTCCCAAAATAAAAGCAAAATTACCAAGCTATTGAAGCAGTGATCAAGAAAAAGCAGTAAGACTGTCTGCTCATGGAGTGAAAATTCACCATCAGTTTCAGCTAATGCTGCTTTCAAGATGCACTTGAAAAAAAAGGGAAAGTGGTCTGGCTTCTTCTTAAATGTCTGAAAAGAGAACAAAAAGAAAAAACTTCATTTTTGTAATGGTTTACTCACCTGTTTTTCCTCCCTTGAACAAATAGTGGTAGACTTTTTAGAACCAAGGTTATTATGAAAGAGATTATTAATTTATTTATAATTAATGGCAGGAAGTCAAATACAGGTTTTTGTGGGATGATATGAGATTGCAGAGGCTTTAATCCCTTTATTATTTATTTTTGTGTAACAATACTTGTTGGCTTCCTTTTGACATAAAGTGTCCAAAAGGTTGAATTGTTGAAGTATGTATCTGTCTCTCATCTAGTTTACTAACTGGCACTCTCCTTTATCAGTTGCCCAAGTCTGGATGAGTATTAAAAGCAATACCTTTCCCTAAATGCCCTATCAGTGATCAAATCCAGTCGAAAGTCTGCTAAATTTGTAGCCATGTCTTTCAATGTACATTCTCATTTCTACATTTGAAGTTCTGATCAGTAATCTTTTAAAAAATAAGTTGAAGTACCTTTTCAAATATATTATTATTTATCGGATAGAAATGGAGAGAAATCATGAAGCAAGGGGGAGATAAAGAGACACTTGCAGCACTGTTTCACCACTAGTGAAGTTTCCCCCAGCAGGTAGAGACCGAGGGATTGAGTCCGGGTCCTTGTGCATTGTAATGTGCACTCGATCAGGGGCACCACCACCCAGCCCCCTAAAGTGATCTTTTTAGCAAACTGGCTAGTTCATTTGCTCACTCATAAGATTTGCCTCTTCTCATTGTATACTAGTTTGGAGCAATGTCAAGAAACATCTAGAAAGCAGAAGTACACTAGAGTTTGCAGTGAGTACCTCCCTAATACTTCCTCTCCACTTTTCCAAGTTTTGGGTCCAGGATTGCTCAACAATTTGTTTGGCTTTGTATGTTAACTCTCTTTTCAGTCACCAGGTTCCAGATGCCATCAGGATGCAGGCCAGACTTCCCTGGATTGAAGACCCCACCAATGTGTCCTGGAGCTCAGCTTCCCCAGAGCCCCACCCTACTAGGGAAAGAGAGAGGCAGACTGGGAGTATGGACCGACCAGTCAACGCCCATGTTCAGCGGGGAAGCAATTACAGAAGCCAGACCTTCCACCTTCTGCAACCCTCAATGACCCTGGGTCCATGCTCCCAGAGGGATAGAGAATAGGAAAGCTATCAGGGGAGGGGGTGGGATATGGAGATTGGGCGGTGGGAATTGTGTGGAGTTGTACCCCTCCTACCCTATGGTTTTGTTAATTAATCCTTTCTTAAATAAATTAAAAAAAAAACATCTAATATCTCTCAATAAGAAACAAGGCCCCATCATATACCACGAGCCCTTATTTGCCTTAAGAGGGTAGCTACTTAATGAATAGTTAAGATGTAGATATGGCTTTATCTCAATGAGTCTAACAAATCACTTTGGAGACCAGTCCCTAAAAAGAAATGACAAAGTGCCATATCTTTTCTTCATTTAAAAAAGCCTGATCAAAAAGGAAAAAACTCGTTATGAAGCCCAAATAAAACCTAGATTTTGGATGTCTACTGACCAAACATCTATTGCACAAGCAACAGAGAGAAAATGCCAGTCTATCAGAAATTTCAAAGGAAAACAGACACCAAGTTAGGGACAAAGTGAAAATTAAAATAATACATAAATATTTGTCTTGACTTTGGGAATACTGTTTACTCATGTAAAACTGCAAATATATACACTTAGTTGAGAAATAGCACACTGAAAGTATCTCCTTTGAGATCTATGTTTAGTAATATAAATTTCATTTTATTGTATATCATGTATTCCATTGTTTTGTCTCCTAAACAAACCAAAAAGTAAATTCACTCTTATTTTTTTAAGTCATGGCAAATTAGCTTGAATAAAGTATGGAACCTGAAGGCAGCAAATATTACTTTTCATATATTCCCTCCTCTTTCTAAATATTTATGTAAGGCAATGTTCTATTCTAAAAACATTCTTATCAGCTAACATTCCACTACTTTGTAGTGGCTTAGGGAATACAGTATGAAAGCTATGAAATAATTTAAATTGATTACCTCCCATGCAGGGACATTTTCTCTGAATTTCTCATTCACCATACAGCAGATGGACATTAAATAGGCTTTGCTGGACATCTCGGGAGAATAATTCATCCAGAGATAATTCTCAAGATACTGGCTGCAGAGAGAAAAAGGCAGGGTATTTCATTACTAATCAATGTAGTATGTTACTCATGTGGGAAAGATAACTATAACTTTCTGAAAACACTTTCAAAATCTTTTATACTTGAGAATGCTTCCTAGATTTACTTGCTGTATAGCTCGCTGCTACATACTATGAAGGTAGAAACAGCAAATGTAGCTTGGAAGAAAAAACAGGTTTTTACTACCAAGTAGCAAACATCAAAGTTTACTAATAGTTATTACCACCATCAGGACAGTGGATATTCCTTTATGACTCTTCATGAAACAAAACAACAAAATAAAAGTTTTTGAACAAAATAAATAGACAACAGTTTCATAGGTAAATGTAACTGAGGCTTGACTAATAACACCCTAACATGACCAAAGAACTTCCAAAAACTAAAAAAGATGCTCTGTAAGACATAGTTTACAATATAAGTCAACTTTCAAGGTTTTCTCTTGAAGTTTTCTGTTCAAGATTCCAAAACCTTTATTTTAAGACTATGATGAAAATGTTACAAAGAAATTTAAATCATTTCTGATTGTCAAAACATAACTTAGCCATTTCTTATGATTTAGGGTAGTTATGAGCATGAATTGCTATAGTGAATTTTAAACTAATCTCAAGCATTAATGAAAATAAACAGAACTTTTTGTTCATGCTTAGTTTTTTAATTTTAATTATTAATTTATTTAATTGAGGGGAGGAGAGAACTAGAGCATCACTATGGTACACATGATGTGGGGAAGTCAGGACTTCATGCTTGATCGTCTCAAGTCACTGTAGCATCTCCATGGCTTCTGTTCCTACTTTCAATCATCTAACTTTTCAATCACTCATACACTCAAGTGCAAGAATGTAGTTACATGTTTTAAAATCTGCTATAGAATGGGAAATTTTGTACATGTTTTGTTTCAAAGGTCTGTTCACATTGCTTTTCCTGAGCTCTATTTTAACAATCCCTCGTTTAATTTTCAAGAACCTAGGAAAATGAAAAAGAACTACTTTCACCCAAAATGGATGGCAAAGGTTCCCAGGGACTGACTTAGTGCTACTCATAAACAGAAGGTACATGCTTGATTTCACCTTCTACAAGTTTAAATTTCGTTTTCCTGCACCATAAGAACTTCTTTCAGCAACAGTCTACATTGCTGAAATTTACTGTAAGACAATTTAACTAGCTACAGGAGCTTTTCTATGATGGCGACTAGAATCCTATTCCATTATCTTCGCTACAGTTATAATCAAGAAGCCTACAAGTCAATTTGTGCTTCCTTGAATTATCAGTCTCTTCCTTCAGTAGATTTGAAGATTTTCATTGTTCTTTGTTGCTTTTGCTGGGTTAAGAATTTGCTGTACTTCCTGAATCTCCAATATTCCTGTGTTTCAGGGTCAACAGATCACTCACTTGGTAGAGCGTACATCTTGCTATATATGAGCTACCGCCACTATGCGATGGTGGAGTGATGCTACCTTTCTCCCTCTAAATAAAAAAGAACTAAAATGCTGAGCTGGAGAGGCTTCTCTGTGGTATTGTATTACACACCCATGGAGTCCTGAGTTTACTCCTTAGGTATTTAACTCACTACTTCATTAGTAACTGTACATCTAGAGGTCTCCTTGTAGAAATACAATCCAAAAAATGATAAAGCAATCTACTTCATGCATGTTTTGATTGAACTCACTAGCTTCAAATCAGCATAGTAACAATTATAAATACTGACTCAGACTTCTGAGGCATGCTAGAGCTCAAAGTAGTGTGGGAAAAAAGAGAAATCTGAGCTTTGCCAATTGCTACTTGGTTCTATCAATAACATGAATATACTACTTAGCCTCTCTACTCTCAATTTCTCCCTTCACAAATAGCATGTTGATATTAGTGCTATAAATGGCAATGTCAGAACGAGGCTGCTTTAGCAGAAATTGAGTTGGCAGGGAAAAAGTGGCAACAGAATGCATTCCAATTTACTTCCACTGATGGTTAGAGGAACCAAGTAAGAGTTTAGAAATAGTTCAGCAGAACTGTCTCAATTCAGGAGAAACACTTCAAAACACAAGTTAGAATGCTAGGAAAGCATGATCTCTGAGCAAAGAATGTCATCCAAGTCTTCCAAAATTAGCCAATGACAAAATTGTGCATCTTCAAAATTGAATACTGTATTCTTAACTACTCACAGAAATGCAGAATATTTAGATAAGTCATAGTGTCAACTCACCTAAATTCCAAAAGCATTATCTTTCTGATGGCAAACCTGAAAATAAATATATTTAAATACTGAATATAAATATTTTGAAATTATGAACACAGATAAATTCTAGAATCTCACTTTAATTTTGGAACAATCTGTTTTAATATACATTGGAAAAAAGCTGATTTTGCTTCAGAATTTTTTTATTTTGTTTTATAGCAACTTACTTAATTTTTAGCTACAAAGAGTAGCATAGCCTACCCATACCATGACTTGAGATGTACTATGTAATGAGGCATAACAAATACATTATAAAATATAATTTTTTAAAATGTATTTATTTTCCCTTTCGCTTCCCTTGTTGTTTTTAATCATTGTTGTAGTTATTTTTGTTGTTGTTATTGATGTTGTTGTTAGATAGGACAGAGAGAAATGGAGAGAGGAGGTGAAGACAGACAGGGGGAGAGAAAGACAGACACCTGCAGACCTGCTTCACCACCTGTGAAGTGCCTCTCCTGCAGGTGGGGTGCCAGGGGCTCGAACCGGGATCCTTATGCGAGTCCTTGTGCTTTGCGCCATGTGTGCTTAACCCGCTGTACTACTGTCTACCCCCTATATCATATAATTTTAATGTAAGCATTTATAATGGATCATAACTGCCAAAAAAAAAAAAAAAAGCCCTGTCTCTATTTCTCAATCACTGGTTAGTAATCTTTCACGTCTATTCTAGTGGCTAAATAGAAATGGGAACTCTAAACAACAGCAACAAAAGGAGCAAACATGTAGGAAAAGGGAGGACAAATAGGACAGAGTGATGTGACTGATGTTGGTGAACCAAGGCCAACTATCAAAAGCCTAGACATCAGAACTGAAAGTCTATAACTGCAATCTTTGCTTTATTTGAAGCAGAAGGTAAAGTGTTGGGTGGGATAGGTCATGGAGAGGTGGATGAATACTGGAGGACTCCACATGTAAGTGGAACTTAGGAGACAAAGTTAGAACACAGAGAAAGAACACAGCATGAAACTTGGACCTCGAGTGTAGTAGTGCACCAAAACAAGAGACTGCAGAGTGAATGGACAAAAGGCCTGGGGTCCTTAATGGGGGGTGGAGGTAAGGAAGCAAGACTATGTCGCAGACACCTGTTATGCAGAATTGAGAAACTATACAAATAGACAAATGTGATGTAATTCACTACCCCCTCCCATAAAATAAAAAGAATTACCTTAGCATTAAAAAAAAAAAAAGATAAGGAAAGTCAGAGACATTTTTAAGTTACTGATATTTACTAATAGTATGCTTTGTGCTTGACAAGGTGCCATGGGTTTAGTATGTGTTTCATTAGATCTTCCCAAAGTTAGGTAACAGACACACAACAAACTGTTTACATTAACTGCATTGTTAACTATGTCATGTAATTTAATAAGAAAAGAAGTGGCAAAGGGACATTCAGAGGGGGCTCTTTTTCTTCTATGATTGTCTTCACTTTCTGTCTTGAAACATGGTTGTGTGAAACATGAGGTCTAGAGCTGTGGAACCCCTTTTGCAAACACACAGAGTAAAAATACTTTTTTTTTTTTTTCCTCCAGGGTTATTGCTGGGCTCGGTGCCTGCACCATGAATCCACCGCTCCTGGAGGCCATTTTTCCCCCTTTTTGTTGCCCTAGTTGTTGCAGCCTCGTTTCGGTTATTATTGCCATTGTTGACGTTGCTTTGTTGTTGGATAGGACAGAGAGAAATGGAGAGAGGAGGGGAAGACAGAGAGAGAGGGGAGAGAAAGATAGACACCTGCAGACCTGCTTCACCGCCCGTGAAGCGACTCCCCTGCAGATGGGGAGCCGGGGGCTTGAACCGGGATCCTTAGTCCGGTCCCCGCGCTTTGCGCCACGTGCGCTTAACCCACTGCGCCACCGCCCGACTCCCATAAAAATACTTTTTAAGAGGATGACAAGGGCTCTAACATTATGAACTTCTAAGCCACTTCCAGACTTATTAATACACAAAAATTCGTAATTATTAATAATAAGCCAACCACTAAAGAACATATATAGCATGGTTCCATTTACTCACAGTGGAAAAACAACAGCACAGTGCCCCGGTCTAACAAACTTACACATTAAAATGGTAAAGCAAAGTGAAGGTTTCTAGCATGATGACAATTTGGGGTTGTTTGACCTAGGTGATGATAATGCATTTAATAATTCAGAAAGCTATATATTTCTGCTTCATGCTCTTTTCTGTAATACATTTCTGTATTTTCTGTATTACATTTTGTAATAAGTGGGTTGAGTATGTGTGCATGTATGTGTGTATAGGGGGTTAAGTGCCATGGGTTTTATACCTGAGAAGTACACCCCCAATCTAAACATTTTCAATAAAAACAAACAGAAAAGTAAATTGCCTTCTAAGTCACCCCAGCCCCTCCCCAGCACACAAACCACTTGCATAAATTCATAACAGGATAACAGGCCAAAATATTTTAAGAGGACTGTAAAGGGCAATGGGATGTGTTTTAGGAACAGAAAAATGGAAAAGAGCCAGTGAACCAAAACTTAGTACCTGGCTCTGCCTCTAACTACTGGGAAATATCTTGAGCTATTTACTTTAATCTTTGTATTTTAGTTACCTTCTTCATAAATTAAGGATTGTAACAGTCATGAACAGCTGGTGTGAGGATATAAGCTGATTACAAGAAAATCTGTCACATAGTAATAAGCTCCTAAGAAATTTCTGCTACTTTTTATATTTTAAAATCAAATAGATATATAGTAGTAAGACAAGCATGTCCTATCTCATAGTGCTAAGGACAGCAAACAAATCAATTATGTGACATACTACACATTTGTTGAAGGCTCCCCCCTCCCCAATAAAGAAAGAGAGGCAGAGATAAAGATGGAGGGAGACCACAACACCAAAATGTGGTGGGGGCTGAGCCTGAACCTGGGTTGCACACATGGTAAAGCAGCACACTAAATGAGGTATTTTATCGGCTTGATAAAAATCCCATGGTTATTTGAACATCTACATATTTTGATATCATACATGTGAGCTATTTATACTCTTAAGAATACTAATCTGTCAAATCTGCTTGATCCCTCCCACCCCCCAGTGTCACATAGGAAAGCATGGTTGATGTACAAAGAATGTGTACTACAAGAATCTTAAAATTCAGAGTGCTTTGTGGCTATAAACTGGCACATTTGGTAGCCTACAAACAAGCGAGCAATTCTTACATCAAACCATCCCCCTCAAAATGAAGGTGCTATGTGGCACATAACTAAATGAAATTGCTTCCTTACCTGAAAGATGATCATTTTGATTTTTAAATAGGCTCTATATTCTATGTGTTACAGAGGTGAACTAAATATTTTTAACATAGAGGGTTGGGGTCAACTTTAATCATTCAAAAATGTAAACAAGATGAAGAGTTATCTACTAAGAGTGCTATGATGGGGGCCCAGAAGCAGCACACCCAGTGTAAGTGCTACAGTGCACAAGGGCCTGGGTTCAAGGCCCCAGTCCCCACCTCCAGTGAGAAAACATCACAAGTGGTGAAGCAGTGCTTTAAGTGTCTCTCTCCCTCCTTCTTCCCTCTCAATTTTTGTTTCTATCCAAAAATTCTCAGCAAGCAGAATCAAGTCAGTTTTTACAGCAATATATATATATATATATATATATATATTTTTTTTTTTTTAAGTAACTTTTAGTTACTAATCATATAAAATTTATGTCCCAGTGGTGGGACTGATGTGCAGATACCTTTTACAGGGAGAAAAGAATTGTACCCAGGTGTCAACAACTGTCCCATAAACCTTTAGTTCTCCAATTTGGAAAATTTTTTTTTAAAAATATGCTCAAGGAAGAAACAACAGCAAAGTTTTAAATTAAAGAAAAAAAAGCATATAGTGTCCACTGATCGAAAGCCAGTTCTGAAAAGAGGTAGAGAATTAGTTCTGAAGATTCAAGATAATTTTCAGATTAGCATATCCACAACAGAGAGCTGACCTCCACCAATCAGAAGTTTCATTTTTCCTTGCTTCCAACTACCTACCACCAACTGCAGTTTAAACATTTTATGTACCATGAAGCCTTTCAAGTGATATTAAGTATTAATATTGTTATATTTGCTCTATTCTATTAGTGGTCACTGACATTAATAACTTGTACCTAATTTGTAAATTAAACTTTTAACTTTAGTATATGCCCACATGTATAAGAAAAAACAGTACATATCCAGTTTAGAACTATCTGTGGTTTCAGACATCCACTGGAATGAATTAGGTCTACTCTGTAAGGGAAAGGGACCTCAGAATGTATCTGTCCATTCATTTTTAGCTAAATTTCCTCAGACAATTTCATCCATAATTCAACTTCTATAATACTCAGGTAACTTTTTTTGTTTTTACCTCTTGGCCCCTCCAAGTAAGTTATCTTTTAAAAAAATATATTGGGGGTCGGGCGGTGGCACAGTGGGTTAAGTGCATATGGCACAAAGCGCAAGGGCCAGCGTAAGGATCCCGGTTCGAGCCCCCGGCTCCCCACCTGCAGAGGAGTCAAGTTCACAGACGGTGAAGCAGGTCTGCAGGTGTCTACCTTTCTCTCCCCCTCTGTCTTCCCCTCCTCTCTCCATTTCTCTCTGTCCTATCCAACAACAAACAACATCAACAATGGCAATAATAATAACCACAACGAGGCTACAATAACAAGGGTAACCAAAGGGGGAAAAAAAATCACCATCATGTCTACTACTTTCCACTGGTGTCTGCTCAAACTGCTCTTCAAATGAAAACTAACATGATCCTACCCATGCATACACGTAGACTCAAAATCCCATAACAAAACAATTATCCTTTTATTCTGACACTGTCAAGGACTTCCTTCCATAATATTTAGTAAAATTTACATTCTGAGCCTCAAGCACACAAAAAATGCCAAACACGAGCTTTTATAAAGTCTGTCACAACCCAGGTGTCCAACAACAGATGAGTGGCTGAGCAAGCTGTGGTATATATACACAATGGAATACTACTCAGCTGTAAAAAATGGTGACTTCACCGTTTTCAGCCGATCTTGGATGGACCTTGAAAAAATCATGTTGAGTGAAATAAGTCAGAAACAGAAGGATGAATATGGGATGATCTCACTCTCAGGCCGAAGTTGAAAAACAAGATTAGAAAAGAAAACACAAGTCGAACCTGAAATGGAATTGGAGTATTACACCAAAGTAAAAGACTCTGGGGTGGGTGGGTGGGTGGGTGGGGAGAATACAGGTCCATGAAAAATGATGAATGAAATAGTGGGGGTTGTATTGTTAAATGGGAATCTGGGGAATGTTATGCATGTAAAAAAAAAAAAAGTAGAAACGCAAAGCAGAAATTGACTGAGTTTGGAGTATGGCACCAAAGTAAGAAAGCAGAAGTATACTAGAGTTTGCAGTGAGTACCTCCCTAATACTTCCTCTCCACTTTTCCAAGCTTTTGGTCCATGATTGCTCAACAATTTGTTTGGCTTTGTATGTTAACTCTCTTTTTAGTCACCAGGTTCCAGGTGTCATCAGGATGCCGGCCAGACTTCCCTGGATTGAAGACACCACCAATGTGTCCTGGAGCTCAGCTTCCCCAGAGACCCATCCTACTAGGGAAAGAGAGAGGCAGACTGGGAGTATGGACCGACCAGTCAACACCCATGTTCAGCGAGGAAGCAATTACAGAAGCCAGACCTTCTACCTTCTGCAACCCTCAATGACCCTGGGTCCATGCTCCCAGAGGGATAGAGAATGGGAAAGCTATCGGGGGAGGGGGTGGGATATGGAGATTGGGTGGTGGGAATTGTGTGGAGTTGTACCCCTCCTACCCTATGGTTTTGTTAATTAATCCTTTCTTAAATAAAAAAAATAAATAAATAAAAAATAAATAAATAAATAAAAAATAAAGTCTGTCACAATCATAACAAATATTTCTATTCCTTATTAAAATATTTATTCAGTTGGACTTTTAGAATATTCACTAGACATGTAATTCAGTAGGTGCTGATATGGAAATATACCTGGCATATACTGCTAAATTTTTTAAAAAGGTATGATCTGGAATAATAAGTACAGATAAAAGGTCTAATTTAAAAAAAAAAATCAGAGAGAAAAGGTACTAGAATAGATCTACATACAAATAAATAAAACAATTAAGGGGTAGGGAAGATTTGTTTAATTACCTCCTTTGTATACTGTCTAAAAATAATTTCTATTTAAAATTGCAGTGCAAATGGTGAAGCACAGGAGTCATCAGGCACAAGAATGGGGTTCAACCCCCCCCCCCCGGGAAGGTGAAGCTTCCTGGGTGGAGAAGCAGCGCTACAGGTATCTCTTTCCCCTCTCTTTTTCTGAACCTCTCTGTCTCTCAGAGTAAAGGGGAAAAAAGGAAAAAAAAATACTAAAAAGAGTTATATTTTATATGCTGCGCATAACAGATCTTTATATTTAATTTTTAAATTTGTTTATAGCTATATATATTTTGGATAGAGACAGAGATGAATTGAGAGGGAAGGTGGAGATAGAAAGGGAGACACCTGTACCATTGTTTCACCACTCATGAAGCTTCCCCTCTGCAGGTGGGGATCAGAGGCTTAAACCAGGGTTCTTATATATCTATCAAGCGTACTCAACCATGGGCACTGTCACATAATCCCATTATAATAGATTTTATTTCCTATGTAACTATATTTAATTTCTGATTTTTTTAAATAATCTTTTTCAGTGAGTTATCAGAAAATTAGTACTAGTTGAACTGAAAGAAAATCTCCATGTTTGCTTTCCTCTGTATTTCTTTCTCTTTTTTCTTTCTCTTTTTTCTTTATTGTTTTTTTAACTGCCACCAGGGTTATAACTGGGGCTTGGTGCCAGCGCTAGGAATCCACCCTCCCACAGGCCATTTTTCTTCTTCTTCTTCTTCTTTCCTTATTTTTATTAGATAGGACTGAGAGAAATCAGAATTCTGGTCCTTGAGCAGGTCCGTGCACTTAGTACTATATAAGCTTAACCAGGTGTGCCACCACCCAGCCCCCATCTATATAGCCTTCAGAAGAAAAATGATACTTTTCACTAAGCAGAACCTGGACTGGAGTTGGTGTTTTGCACCAAAGTAAAAGACTCTGGGGTGAGTCGAGGGGGAAGAGTACAGGTCCTGGAAAACGATGACAGAGGACCTAGTGGGAGTTGTATTGTTATATGGAAAACTGAGAAATGTTATGCATGTACAAACTATTGTATTCACTGTCAAATGTAAAACATTAATCCCCCAATAAAGAAAAAAAAAGTTAAAAAAAAAAGAATAGTTTTCTAGCTATTATTTTCCTGATGACCAAATCAGAACAGACAGAAAGTTCCAAGTTATGTTCACATTTAGTTTAGAAGTTCAGACAAGATCTGATATAGTTCTACTTAATAACATTTAAACTCATTCCCAGGGTGAGGGAGGTAGCATAGTAGCAAAGATACTCTCATAGATGAGGCTCTAAAGTCACAATTTCAATCACCCACACCACCAGGAGACAGAGCTGAATAGTGGTCTGGTAAAAAGAAATGATAAAAATAAAATAAAACAAACTCATTCCTACCTTGATTTGACAATCTCTTTCTCATATATTTCTTCAATGACCTGTTATCAAAAAATATAAAAATATTTAATATGTCAAGTTTTCAGATACAAAGTCAATACCTTTTAATTATTGAAACTATACAAAGTTAGTTTAGGAAAGCTAGTAAATATTACTGCTCTTTTTTTTTTTTTTTATTTTTTTTTAATATTTATTTTATTTATTTATTCCCTTTTGTTGCCCTTGTTGTTTTATTGTTGTAGTTATTATTGTTGTTGTCGTTGTTGGATAGGACAGAGAGAAATGGAGAGAGGAGGGGAAGACAGAGAAGGGGAGAGAAAGATAGACACCTGCAGACCTGCTTCACCGCCTGTGAAGCGACTCCCCTGCAGGTGGGGAGCCGGGGTTCGAACCGGGATCCTTATGCCGGTCCTTGTGCTTCGCGCCACCTGCGCTTAACCCGCTGCGCTACAGCCGGACTCCCCGATATTACTGCTCTTGAAACAGTATTTAAGAAACTTTTTTATAACTAGCTACATTCCTCAAGATGTGAACAGAAAGTAAAATATATTTATATAGAGTCTTAAAAAACTATCATTGATATGATGTGTTTATAATATTTCTTTGGGAAATCAAAATTCATAAGATGAGAATTATTTTTTTAATTTTAAAGTTATAACTTACCAGATTTCATTTAAGAGTTGTAACACATATTAAGAGTTTTGAACATATATTAACATGTATTGACATTTTCAAAAACAAGAAAATAAATCAAAATTGTGAAAACAGTGATGTGGGAAGTGGTACAGTGCATTAAATGTTAGCTTGAGGTCCTGAGTTTGATCCCTAGTACTGCATAAGACAGAGTGATTCTCTGAATCTCTCTTCCCTTCTTCTCTCTCCAATTAAAAAAAAAAAAAAGAGGTGGAAAAAAGTGGGGAAATGAACCTTCCTTTACACCAAACAAATCCTGGGTGTAAGCCCAAGTATCACATGGGAGCATATGGGGAGCTCTATGTATAGTGAAGCTGTGCTGTGGAGTTTCTCTTCTTGATCTTTCTCTCTTAAATAATGAGAACAAAACAAAACAAAAAAATTCTGGACTCATTTATTAGCACCACATTAAAAAAAACAACAAAAAACCAAAAAGAAATAGTAACTGTTACATCCAGTTTTCCAAATGCACATGAAAACCTTAGAAGTACTGTGATGGCTAGGGTGGGTAGGATGGTATAATTCTCAAGGATTTAGGCTTGGCAGTTGATGGTTTCATTCATTGCTGATGGCTTAGAGCTCTTGTAAATGCCTGACCACTTTCAAGTTGTTTCCCAATCCACAAAAAAGGATTTAATAGCAAAAAGTACCACTGGGATGCTATAACACATCTGCATATAAAAAATTAAGTCCTGACACATGGTGGGTCTTTTTTTTTTTCTTCTTCTTCTTCCTATTACATGGCAAGTCTTTAAATATAGTTATCAGGGTCCAAGCTGTAGTCCACTGGGTAATCTGCATGTTTAGCCATGCATCAAGTCCTGGCACCTCTGGCACATGGAAAGTCCATGGGGTAAAAGGGAGATTTGGTGTCTTCACTTCAAAAGATAAAATAAAAACTTAGCTGGGGAGGCAGTTAAGCAGATCACGCTGTACAAACCCTTAGGTTTATTCCTCAGCACAATAGTAGGAAAAGTTATCAGTAGTTGAAGCAGTAGCAAAGCAATTACGATATTTATGAACAATCTCATTGTGAATAAAAACAGCACTGCTGGCAAAACAAAAAATTTATAAAGCAGACCTGCAGGTGTCTATCTTTTTCTCCCCCTCTCTCTATCCCCATCTCTCTCGATTTCTCTCTGTCCTATCCAACAACGACAGCAATAACAACAACAATGATGATAAACAAAGGCAACAAAAGAGGAAAAAATTTTAAAAAGTAAATAAAAAAAAGTTAATTTTTTTTTAAAATAAGGATATATTTATTAACAAGACAGACAGACAATGAACCACATCACTCTGGCACATGTAATGCCCAGCATGGAACTCAGGACCTTATGCTTGAGGGTCCAAAGCTCTACCCACTGCACCACATGCTGGGCTGTGATTACTTTTAAAAGGCATGTAATATGCTACTCAGCTCTATTTTTCTTTTTAAAAATCCTCTTTTTTTAAATTTTTAAACTCATGATTATTTACAGGGTATAGTTATACCGGATCCATCACCAAAGAAAGGTCTGTGTCTCCCACCCAATGATAACCACCATAATTCTCACAGTCTTAGAGGCAGTTTTAAAGAACCTCTTTCAGTAGGAATTTATATCACATTTAAATTTTTTTCTGTTTTTAAAATTTATGTGTTTGTGTGTGGGGGGAGGGGGTGCCAGGAACCCTCATATACACTGTTCACTGGCTGATTTTTCCCCCCATTCTTTTTATTTCAGATAAAGAGACAGAGAAGAATGAGGTATACAGCACTGTTCCACTAACCATGGCACCTTTCCTGGTGGTGTAATGCTCCCATGTGGTTCTGGTGTTCAAACCTAGGGCCTCATGCTTGGTAAAGTGTTGGGCAGTAAGCCAGCTCCCCCCTGCTTAAAGCCTCTGTCTTTAATCCTGCTTAACTAAGCACCACCCTGCAGGTTTAACACTGCTCTCTATTTACATAACACTGTTAACTAAGCACCAACCCTGCCTCCAGGGCATTGGTTTAATCCTCACTGGTTCGAGCACTTTTTCCTTCTCTCCACCCTCTATCCTACATACATCCTCTTCCAACCTGACAGTTCAGGATATATAAGGACAGGATTGTGATTAGAGATAGCTTAGATTGTGCTGTGTTCCACATGAATAAACACTGAACTGCGTACTACTCAGCCATGAGTCCCTGGTCGTCTCTCCTGCCCACGAAGCTAGACCAGCAGTAAAGCAGACTATCACGTAAACTATATCCAGACTCCACTTTCATTAATAAATGGATTCAAGGGGTCAGGCGGTGGCACATCTGGTTAAGGGCTCACATTACAGAGTGTAATGACCCAGGTTCAAACCCCTGGTCCCCACCTGGAGGGGGAGAACTTTACAAGTGGTGGAGCAGTGCTGCTGGTGTCTATCCCTCTCCCTCTGTATCTTCCTTTCCCCACTCAACTTCTCTGTCTCTATCTAATAACAAATAAAAACACTACTAAAACATAAAACTAAATTGTTTCAAATGAATCGTAAGTTCACCTCCTTACTGATTTTTCTTGACCACAGTCATTTAAGCCTCTATATTAAGCAACTTTCACTATTACAGATTTTTATCATTTTTTTCAACCTAAAAATAAAAGCATTAGCTTATGCTAAGTGAATTACCTAAAATTATGTATTTACAAAGATCCTCACATTGTATCTTTGAATAATAATGAATTAAAATTTAAAACAATGAGTCTTTAGGAAAATCCACACCAAAAAAAAAAAAAAAAAAAAGGCTTAAGGGAAATTTAAAAAGAGATAGCACAGATTCTTTCTGGTAGCAACCATTATTTTCTGTGAGTAACTTCTGTGTTTCCAGAACTTTCTAAAAAGTAATTATTAGTTGATAATTAAAAAACTACATTTTTAATGTTTAAAATAATAACAGAGCTGGGGGGGCCCTAAGTCCCTATGGGAGAATAATATGGTAGAATAAGATGAAGGTTTAGTTGAGGGTAAAAATGTACTGATAGCAGTTTTGAGGAAATATAGAAATGGACCCTTGTGCCAACAAAGATCCTGCAAATCAACATTCTCTCAATAAAGTGATACTGAAGTTGGGAGAAAGAGAGAATAACAGAGAAACTGAAAAAAATAGATTTATATGCCTGAGACTGCAACTAAACTCTAACACCCCATATGACAGAGTGGTGATCTGGACAGCTTCTTTCTCTCATGAGATAAATACAGCCAATCTAAAAGATAATTATGGGGCTGGCAAGGTAGTCCACTGGGAAGGTACCACTTTGTCATTGATAAGACTGAGGTCTGAGCCCAACAGGTTTTCAGTGCTGTAGTGTCTTTCATTCTATGCCTCTGTCTACCTGAAAAAGTCATCTTGGTGTGGTGAAGGCCAGGCAAGACAAAAAAAAGTAAATTATGGGGTGACCAGGGAGGTGGTGGAGTGGTAAAGCTCAATTTGCAAATGTAAGGTCCTGAGATTGATCCTTCACACCACATATGCCAGATGACCTGGTTCTCTCTTTAGTACATAAATAACAAAATCTTATAAGGCTTTAAACAAAAACAAACAAAAAAAAACTTTTGTTGAGTTATGGCCTCAAAATAAAATTTCTACTCAAAAAGTAGGCTGCAAGCTGGAAAACACTTACCTTTATGTCAAAAGGTGACTTTTTCTTGATATGGGGAGCCCAGTACTTGCATGCTAACTGCAAAAATAAACAATATAAATAGTAAGTCACAGATTCATAGCACTGTGATGCTACAGGCGGAGAAAATTTACTGATATCTTATTTATTTTAATTTTTATCTTTATTTTATTTATTGGACAGGGAGAGATGGCAATTGAGAGGGAAGAAGTTGATAGAGACAGAGAGATAACTGCAACACTGCCTCACTCCTCGCAAAACTTTCCTCCTGGACGTGGAGACCGGGACAAGAACCTGGGTCCTTGTACACTGCAAAATATGTGCTTAGCTAGGTGCACTACCACCCACCAGCCCCCCAATAATATTTTTATTAACAAGACATTATTGGTGTGTGTGAGGGGATGGGCAGAGTAATCACCTAAATGCCAGTAAAGTCCTATACTGTATCCTGCCACTGTGATTAAAGAACAAAAAATATTGTGTTCTAACTAGCCCTAGAGAAACAACTGGGTAAAAATGAATAACCAAGGTCAAACACCTTCAACATAGTGATAAAGAAATTCAGGCCTAGAAAAACCAGTGAGCTAGCTGCTCAAAATTATAATTAGCTAAGCACTGAACCAGAACTGAAAAACACAATCAGTCTTTAGGAATGCTGATTTTTATTTGATTTTGACTGAAGCATCACTTAACTCTGACTATTGGTGTTCTTGGGAACTGAGCCTGGAACCTCTCACATATAAATCCTCTGTGTTGAAGCTACTCTTAGCTCCCTGCTTCAGAATGTTGATTTGTACAACAGCAAATATTTAAGTGATTAGTACACAACCAGACAGACCTAAACAAAACAAACAAAAACCCAAAAGCCAAAAACAAACTATAGGATAGCAGTAGATTATTAGAGAATAAGAATTGTTACATCTCAGATTATGCTTTATCTAGAAATTGTGAGTTTTAAATCTACATATCTCCAGAAACTTAGAAGAATTACAAAATATAAAAGAAATAAAATGGGGACAGCAGGACAGCTCACCTGGATAGTGTACCTGCTTTGCCATGCCCCCAGATTCAAACCCAAGCTTCCACTGGGCTCAGAAGCATTAGATCATGAGTTCAATTCCCTGTGCTGCGTATTCTAGAATGACTCTCTGGCTCTGCCCCTCTCATCTATACATAGATCTTAAAATGAAATAAGAAAAACAAAGAAAAGAAAATGCTGGCCAAGCAGAAAGACTCAGTGCTATATTTACTGTAAAAGTGAATCTGCAGGGGGTTGGGCGTTATAGCAGAGGATTAAGTCTCCTTGACGCAAAGCGCAAGGACTAGTATAAGAATCCTGGTTCGGGCCCTCAGCTCCCCACCTGCAGGGGAGTTGCTTCACAGGCAATGAAGCAGGTCCATAGGTGTCTATCTTTCTCTCCCCCTCTCTGACTTCCCCTCCTCTCTCCATTTCTTTCTGCCCTATCCATCAACGAACGACATCAACAATAACAATAATGACCACAACAAGGCTACAACAAGAGCAACAAAAGGGGGGGGGGGAGATAATGGCCTCCTGGAGCAGTGGATTTATGGTACAGGCACTGTGCCCCTGCAATAACCTTGGAGGCAATAAAAAAAAGTGAATCTGCTGTTTCTGTCATGTTTGAGGTTCTTAAGTAATAGGCTATGAGTAGATGAATGGACCAAAGAAGTAAAACCGGAAATGTTCTGTCTTCTGTGAGGGCTCTCAGACTCTACCTGACAGAGCAAATTTGCTGTTCCTTTTCTTCCTGTTGTGAGTAACTTTATTAAAGTTTTAACTCTCTGCACTATTAGTCACATATTTATCTACCTTGCCTTTCCTACCTGTTTAATTGGGACACTTGAGAAGAGACCCCTGTCTTGTTTCTTAGTAAAGCATGTGTCATAATCAAAACACTTATAAATTCCCAATGGTGAGGCCAATGGCCTGTGCAAAAGACTCAAAAAACCTTACAGTAACTTATATGACCTTCTCCAAAATGGTCATCACCCTCCAATCTAACTGAACTTCAACACTTTATCCCGACCATTCTCTGTTCCTTATGCATCTCACCACAATGGAAGAAAACATTGGTGACAATGGGACTTAGGGGAGGACAGAGATGCAGAGAAGCAGACAGAGTAGCTCCCAAATATGGGAAAGGTGTATAAATATTGTTGGCTGTAACCCCATCGATCTGATGTGATCTGGGGCCCATATTCAGCTTAGAAGCCTATGTGACCTCTGCATCCCTGTAGATCTGAGCTCACATTCTGTCGTCATGAGTAGGAACACTCCAAGCTGCCCCAATTTCAGGACCCATCTTCCTCATGTGTAGCATAGAGTCTGTTGTCCAGTCTCCCTTCGGAGGATGGAATATTCTCTACCGCTGTTGACCCAACTTTCACTCTTATTAAATACACAAAGCAACCGGATAAAGACAGAAATGTTGCTACCGGCTGCAGGGTTGTTTGCCTATTGAGAACCAACTGTGGTTCGAAATAAAATGTGGTGAGGAGGGCAAAGGAGCGCTCAGGCAGCGAGGGGCATCTATGCGCAGCAGGTATTTTGTCACCTGCTCAAGCATCCTGTTCACATATCCAGGTCACTCGAGCCAAGAGAAAGTCGATTTCTCCCTCTCGATAGTCAGTCCAGGATCATCTCTGCTGCGAAAGCACCTGGTAGACTTCTATGGACACAGGCTGTCACCTTTGTGCTCCTCTTCCCCAAGCACCGACCCTTCCTCTCGTCTTGCTACCCCAGCACCGAGCACAGCACACACCCGGGAAAAAGGCCTGTGTGTCTCAGCACGGAACCAATGATTACTGGGTGTTTCCAGTCCCAGGGGGAACCCCTGCCTCAGGGCTCGGGGTCTGGGCTGCCACCTTCCCGCATGCACGAACTCGTCCGCACATACCTGGGTCACGAACTCCGCGTTGATCTGGGACACCGTGGGGGCCACGATTTTCTTGGGCTGAGCAGGGGCCGTCATGGCAGCACTTTACCTCCGCTCCAATGGAAAGGAAAACACTGCCGGAGCACGAGACGCCCCAGGACACTCCCGTTCAGCAGCCCCCGCCGCAGCCCAGCAGAACGATTTCAGAACGCGCGGGCCACAACACACTAGGTCGCTCGCAGGCCGCCAAAGTAGCTTGTAGGTTCCTGCGTAAGCGGAGCTAGGCAGAACCGGAAGTCGAGCCAAACATGGGATCAGGCTAGAGAGGCAGAGAGCTTCGACCTCCGCCGCCTCTGCCTCCTAGTGTCGAATCGAGAGACGACAGGCCTGAAAATTCAGAGGCCTGGGCAGATGGTTATAGAGATTTCTCTCCAGGTAAGGTTGCAAAGAGGAGATTATTCAGAGTTTCTGCCGTTTAAAACGTAGTGAAAAAGCACACTCAGGGAGTCTGTGCTTTAGTTATGTTTAAAACAGCTAACAATGAAGTGTATGTATCTTAAGTATGAAATTTTGATGTTTTCACTTAGGCAATCACTGGTATATATGTATTAAGTTTTCATAGAATTTTTAGTAAATAAAATAATACACTATATATTTTTAAATAAATTTACTTATTTATGGTGGGGGGAGAAGCTGAGCATTGGCTCTGGCCTATGTGATTCTGGGATTCTGGGATATGTGCTCCGGCATATGTGATTGAGGGTCCAGTGGTTATTCCACTGTGCCATTCCCTAGGTTGCAACCTTTTCTCTTTCCTCTTTAGCTCAATGCAATGATTTTATTACTCATATATATCATTGCTTGTAACTGTAATGCCTCCTTTTATTATTTAGTATTCTGTTGAATTGATATGCTAGTTTGTTCATCTGTGAAGATTCCAATTTTTTATTATTAAAAGCAAAATTGCTGGGCAGGAGTAGATAGCATAACAGTTATGCAAAGAGACTCTCATGACTGAGGATCCAAAGTCCCAGGTTCAATTCCCTGCCATAAACTAAAAGCAGTGCTCTGAAAAAAAAAAAAAAAAAGTAAAATTGCTATGAATGTTCATGTAGGTCTTAAAATAGACATCTATTTCTCTCAAGGAAATACATAGGAGTGAATGACTTACAAAGTAGATGTAGGCTTACCCTTATGTTTTGTTTTGTTTTTTTCTCATCACAGGGGCTTTACTGCTCCAGCCTTTTTCAAATAGAAAACCAGAGACAGGAATAGAGAGAAAGATACCACAACAGCAAAGTTTCCTTCAGTATAGTGAGGGCTAGGATGAAACCGGGGTTCTGAACATAACAAAGCAAGCACATTATCCAAGTAAGCTATCTTGCTGGTCCTGTGTTTAAGTTTTTACAAAACTACCTGTTGTTTTTGTACCTTATTTTATCCTATCATGTAGATCAGGGTTTCACTTTCTCCTCATCCTCACTTATTACTGTCAACTGTTTTAATTTTAGTTATTTTCCTGGTTATAAAATATCTCAGGGCTGGGTGGTGGCACACTTGGTTGAGCACACATATTACAATGCACACAGGTCCAGGTTCAAGCCTTGTCCCCACATGCAAGGGGGAAAGCTCCATGAGTGGCAAAGTAGTACTGCAAGTCTCTTTCTCCTTCCCACAGCCCTCCCTCTTTCCTCTCAATTTCTCTATCAGAAAAAAAAAAATCTCATTATGAATTTAACTTGGATTTCCCTAATGGTTACCCATCTTTTCATATCGTTGTTGGTTTGGATATTGCCACCAGTGTTATTGCTGGAGCTTGGTGCTGGTACTACAAATCTACCGCTCCTGGTGGCCATTTTTCTTTTTCTTTTTTCTTTCTATTTTTATTTGGTAGAGCAGAGATAAATTGAGATGGGAGGAGGAGACAGGAAGAGAGAAAGAAGGACACTTAGACCTGCTTCACTGTTTATGAAGCGTCTCTCCTGCAGGTGGGGAACGGGGTCCTGAACCCTGGTCCTTGTGCACTGTAACATGTGTGCTCAACCAGGTGTGTCACAGCCCAGTCACCTCACGTGTTCGCTACCCATATATCTTCCCTGGAAAAGCCTCTGTCCAAATTATTTGCCCATTTCCAAGCTGGATTTACCTTCTTACTACTAAGATGCACACACCCCTCTACAATTCAAAATAGGTCTCTAGTAAGCTTTTCCAGGAAGACAAGAAGTAACTATAGTTTTCAAAGTATAGTCTCAATACAGCAGCTTTTAAACAGGAGCCAGTGTAAATACAAGTAATCTGTATAAAATTGAATCTTAAGGCCCATCCCCTCCACACAAGCAGAACTCTTGAGGGTACAGTGAAGCAATTTATGCTCTCCCCCCCCAAGTTATTTTAATGAGAGAACCAGAGCATCATTCCAATATATGCAGTACCGAAGACTGCACTCATGACCTCCTAATGTAAGTCCTATGCTTTACCACTGAGCCACCATCTTGGCTACACAATTTGTGCGTTAAACAAACCTAGAGGATTTTATTGCACACTTGTTTGAACTACTCATCAACAATGTGTCATGAACAAAAGAAAAGTGCAAGTATAGGTGATAGAGTGCGTTGGCAAATCAGAAGGCTTTTCAGAGGAAATCAATATTCTTCCCACCCTGCACTGCTTTGCTCTGGCATTTGGTGGTGCTAGGGATTGAAACTTCAACTCAGACATGAAAGTTGTCTCTGTCACCATTATACTATCTCCTCAACCTGAGGATTTAACATTTAAACTTCAAAGAATGAATGTCATTATACATACAAAAAATTACGTGTTCCATATTCTGCTTAATTGTACCACTGTTCTACTTTGTAGACAAGGGTTCTCTTTCTCTCAGTGTTAACAGATTTTTAGCAATTAGTTCTGAAATTCTAAATCTTTCTGGCAATAGGGAACCGAGAGGGGAACAAAATCTTCCCTCTTTCACTTTATTTCTAAAAAAAAAAAAAAAAAGTGGCACATATTCTAAATCATAAAACATCTCTTCCAAACTCTTATTTCCAACAAGAGAATTTATATATATCTTTACTGGTGGATTCATGGTTTCCAGTTGATAGTAAAATACAATAATTTGTACATGTATAACATTTCTCAGTTTTCCACATAACAATTCAACTCCACTAGGTCCTCCTCTGCCATTACGTTCTAGGGCCTGAGCCATCCCTCACCCTAACCCGAGTCTTTTTCTTTGCTGCAATACACCAACTCCAGTCCAACAAGAAGACCTAATAAGATTCTCAGACTTTGTGGCCTAGGAAGTGGCACAGTGAAAAAAGTGCTAGGGTCTCAAGTACAGGGTCCCAAATTTTATCACTGGCATCACATGTACCAGAACTGTACTCTGGTTCTCTCTCCCCATGTAATTATCAGTAAATATATAAATATCTTTTAAAAGGCTTCTCAGGCTTCAAAGACAGTTACTATGCCCTATTAATGTCCAAATCAAATAGGTTATCTTATATAACATGTAATAAAAATATTTCCTGCAAGTCAATTTTAAAAACTATTTACTGAACAGAGACAGAGAGAAATTGACAAGGACAGGGGAGGCAGAGACACCTACAGCACTATTTCAGTGCTCATAAAGTGGCACATATTCTGATTCCCTTCCCCAATCTCATTCCATCCCCATGCAGGTCGGGCCTGGGGGCTTGAACCTGAGTCGAAGACTGTTAACATGTATGTTCTACTTGGTGTGCCACCACCAACCTCTACAAGTCATTTTTAAATACTGGTTTTCATTTATAATCAGGGCAGAAATGGTAAACCCTAACCCAGCTAAAGTTCTTTGAACAGAGAGTAAGACTTTATAATTTAATTTTAAAAAACGGCAGAAAATGGGAGTCGGGCTCTAGCGCAGCGGGTTAAGCGCAGGTGGCGCAAAGCACAAGGACCGGCATAAGGATCCCAGTTCGAACCCCAGCTCCCCACCTGCAGGGGAGTCGCTTCACAGGCGGTGAAGCAGGTCTGCAGGTGTCTAGCTTTCTCTCCTCCTCTCTGTCTTCCCCTCCTCTCTCCATTTCTCTCTGTCCTATCCAACAATGACAACAACAATAATAACTACAACAATAAAACAACAAGGGCAACAAAAGGGAATAAATAAATAAAATGAATATTTAAAAAAAAAAACGGCAGAAAAGATGGTGGTAAAAAATAACACACAGGGGCAACCAAGTCTGGTTTAGTAGAAAGTTATGGAGACCGAACAGAATAAATAAACAAGCGGATCATATGACATGCTTACATATTCTATTGTAGGTGATAAGGTGCTAGCAAAGAAATATAACACAAAAAAGGATGTCTGTGGTTAAATATAACTGTTGGGAAGTTCAGTGTAGTTTGGGAATTGATGTGGGTCCAGAAAGGTGATAATTTCTACCTCAAACTACAATCATGAGCATTTTTCCCATCTCAACAAGCCCAAATTTGCAGAGTGCTGACCCAGTGTAGTGGCTGTGCAAAAAAAAAAAAAAAGTCCCAACTGTATAAAACAAGGACTGGTAAATCTAACTCAGCCAAGTTACTTCATTAATCATGTTTCAGCCTGCAATTACCCAAACAAAACATTCTTCCAATTGTTTTTAAAGGTACTTATAAAGTTTATTTTTTTCCAGAAAACCAAAGTCATTGATTCAACACCGATAGTTTTAGCATGACTGATCAGCATTTAATGCCTAATGTTTACTTTTATGAATGTAGATGGTTTATTTCCATTCCTATACATTCTCCACAAGCCTACAATGACAGTGAAGGCAATTAAGTATTTTGTTACAGGTACTATAAATAGCACTACAGTACATCTTTGACAAAATATATGAGATATTCCAACTTTCAATATGAAACAGCTTCAAGAGGCATGAGCTAAGAAAAGTCTAGCAGTACCACTTCGGCAAATAGAGCTTAATGATCATCTAGACACAACACAGTTAGGATTCTTCCTGTTTGGGTTGAGAAAAATATACATAAGGCCTTTATTTCAAATAAAATTATATAAATAGCTTAGGGAAATCCCCAAATACATAATTTCAGACATTTTAGAGAAAATATCCATAAACTTTTATTGGAAAATGTAAATTATTCTTTGCCTTTACATAATAGAAGTGTTCTTGAAATTTTGTATAAAGCAAATTCTATAAGCCCTCATCTTGCTTTTACCTAAGAAATCTATTTCATGGAAACCTAGAGAAATTCTTTTAAAACATGATGCTCCTGCACATTTGAGCACCACTGGGCATTGACTGGTACTTTCATGTTTCTTTTCAGACAGTTCTTACAAAAATTAACTGTTCACTTACAAAGTCTCAATAGAGAGTCTGCTAATTTACTTAAGTGTGATAGGTTAAATACCTATCTGTTCTTTTCTCCTCAGATAATGGTCACTTTGCTTTATTGCCAGAAAATGGTCATCCTTAAAGATTTTATTTTAAATGGCAAGTACAAAGGATAATTTATGACTATAATTCTTTTATGGTTTAGAATTAAGTGAAACATTTATCAAATTATGACAGTACTGTTTAGAGAATGACATTTTCAACACAGTAAACATCTTATTATTCCTATGTGGGAACAGTTTACTAATTAAAATAAGTTATTAAGGATCAAAATAACACTCTTTAGTATTGGCCTCACAAAAACCCAACAGGAATGAAACTAGAACTAGACCTAGTCATTGCCAGTTGCTTAAACTTAACAAAACAGGTTGAATTAGTCATGGAACCATTCAAAAAGGAAGCATTAGAGTTTTCTAAAGCAAAATTAAGTCCTTTGGCAATACATATCTCCATGTCAGTCATAAGTCTATAATCACTGCAGATATTAAAGTTGCATGATTTTTTAACAGATGGATTACATTTATCTCTGTGAAAAGGTAATACTACATACGTATCACCAAAAATGGTTATGGCACTTGGACAACATATCTAGTAAACAGACATAAGAACAGAGAGGAGCATCCTAGCCACGTTCCTTTTAAATTCTTTTCTGAAAGGCTGCAGCAGCCTGGGCGGGGGGGGGGGGGGGGAACAGCAACAATTCTAATCACTAGTAGAAAAGGTGGAACTGCCAGAGTTCTACAGATAGCTTGGAAAAGACCAATTGAAGTAATGCCATTTTCTCATCCATTTTACTTGTATTGCCTTTACATATTTAAAACTTATGAGGAAAAAAAAATGCAATGGAATTGGAGCCACGGGTGACCCAATTTTGCTTTCATGTGAAATGTAATAAATATCAGGGGACTATGTGCTGCAGCAATAATCAATTTTATCATCACAGCCTTTTAGTGTATCTTAAAGTGTCCCTCTAGGAATAACTAGTTTTGAAAGATGAATGTGGCTGACTATTTGTACCACATCTTATGTAGGTATCACTTTCAGTTTAGCCAAAGCATGTATTCAAATGAAATAAATGCTTACTTTATGACATCAGACCACATTTTACCTTCTAAAAATTAATGTGGCCATTCGTAAAACAATGTGTTAGTTTTCTAGGTATCTTGCCTCTTATTATGCAGGGCAAGCAACTGTCCATGAAACCAATCCATATAATATAGGTTATTTGATAAAAACATTTTTCAAATGACACTGGCTTTAAGAACAAGATCAGTAGAGATGTGTCAAAGGTTCCATCAATTACATAACTGAACATAATAGAAGTTTCTCTTGTGGTCACTCTTTAAAGTGAGTAAGCTGATGTCTCTTCCAATGAGGAGCCTGCCTGAATGTTTTGCCACAGACCGAGCACTCAAAGGGCTTCTGCCCTGCATGAATTAGATAGTGTCTTTCCAGTTTAGACGGAGATCTAAAGCCTTTAGAACAAACACTGCATTGATAAAGAAGGCCATCATTCCTCTCTGTTTGCTCGGAATAACTACAACAATGGCTCTGCTCTGATTCTAGAAGTGAATTAGAGAGATGGGGTAGGCTGTTTCTACAGTGAGTACCAAGGATGAAATCCTCTGGTTTCGTTTCAGTTTTTATTTCTGTTATTTGACCTGAATCTGAGGTCTCAAATTTTTGCAAACCAAAAGTCTGACACTGTTGGGAAGCATTATAGCTACCATTATCAGGTGGGTGAATAAAAAACTTGTCCAGATTTTCAAACTTTACCTGGCAAAGAGATGTCGTATAGGGAATCTTTTCAGTATGAGTCAATTTATGTCTTTTTAAATGAGCTGACTGTCTAAAAGACTTCCCACAAACACTACAGCCAAAAGGCCTCTGTCCAGTATGAATTAAATAGTGTCTCTGAAGTTTGGATATAGAAGGAAATACTTTCTCACACTTGTCACAAGGACACCTCTTATGTCCAGTGTGTATGTTTTCATTTGGAACTGAAAAACCACACTGAAGTACTTCACAGTTACCAAAGAATTCTTCATTTGATGAACCACAGGTAGATATATCTTTATTATTCACTGAAGTATCCACAGTTAGCACGTTTTCTGTCATAAGGATACCTTTCAAATTTTTTCCTATATTTTGACTTTGGAAGTGCTTTTGCCAAGAAAATGGCATGATCAACATTTTCTTCTTTTTATTGCCAACCGTTTTATAAGTTCCATGATTGTAAAGAGAGCTCATAAATGTTCTCTGGCTTTGATCAGAGCTCTGCTCACCAGAAATAAAATCACTGTCTTTTAAGAAAGTGTTTTTAAATCCTTTTTTGTCAGATTGAAAGTTATCTAATTTCTTACCCCCAGCACGTTTAAGTTTGGCCAAGACTTTTTTAACAATGGTTTTATAGTTGTAGTTTCTTTTGAGCCTGCTTGGAATTTTGCCACCACTGGCAGGAAAACACTTGTGTCCATTGAAAGCCTGCTCTGATTCAAAACACTCCTCACACTCTGGACATTGAAAAGGGACTACATAAATAGAGTGACTATCGAGTTGATTATTCTCCTCGGATTCACCTATACCAAGATTTTCAAGGCCATCCTGCTTTGCATCTAATTTAGTAGGCAGTGGGCATGATTCTGGGTTCTTCGCCTTTAATGTGAGAGCCTGCAAAGTCTTCTTCTTAGTATGGATTTGCTTATGCTTTAGAAGTTTGCTCTGAATCTTAAATCCTTTTTGACAAAAACAACATTGAAAAGGTCTTTCTTCTGAGTGTGTGAGCTGGTGGATTTTTAAATGAGTTGACTGTCGGAAAGATTTGCTGCACAGGACACACTTAAAAGGCCTCTGACCAGTATGAATAAGTGCATGCCTGTCAAGTTTTGACTGCGATGGGAACATTTTGCCACATATTTTACATGCATGGATATTCTTTCTTTTTCTTGTAGGGCTGGATATAGGATGAGACTTAGCACATGAGTGTAATGGCCATTTCTCCTCTGTGGTAAAAGTCTGACACTTTCCATACACTGGCTTGTCTTGCTTCTCCTCCAATAATCTTCTGACCTGTTTAACATCATTCTGGTAGGTTTCACTATGAAGCTGTTGGTGTTTCACAAATGTCTTCAAATTTTTAAAGTGGCGTTGACAAATACTACACTTAAAAGGCAGATTATGGGTTAGTTGATGTCTCTCCAAATGAACTAGTTGCCTAAAGGTTTTATGACATACATCACATTCATATGGCTTTTGACCAGTATGAATGAGATAATGTCTAGCTAATTTTGATGGTGTTTCAAAGTGCTTGAAGCAGATATTGCAGACATAAGGCCTATTTCTAGGTAGTTTGTTGGCTACTACACACTGTTGGACTGTTGGCATTTTGAAATTGTTTTCAGACATTACATTCTTCAGTGATACAGTCTACTAAGTTCCATATTGTTCTCAATTTCCACAAATGCCTGAAAATTGAAACAAAATGTATTAGTTATCCACATGAAATGAACTAGTTTATGCTATTCTTTGACTGATGTTATTAAGGATGAAGGGATATCTGCACCTTTTTTTGTGCTAAAAAGTTAATAACTGTATTTATTTTTTGTATAGTACAGAGAGAATTTGAGAGGGAAGGGGAAGATAGAGAGGGAGAGAGACAGAGAGAAACCTGTAGCATGCTTCACCACTTGCGAAGCTTTCCCCCCTGCCCCTGGGGACCACGGGCTTGGACCTGGGTCCTTGCATATTATAACATTGTGCTCAACTGTTCAGGCCAATAATCATTTTAGATGAATATTTGAGTCATAAAAATAGCTTTACACAGAAATACTGAATTAAAAAAAAACAACAGGGAGTTGGAGGCAATTATGCTTAGTGAAAGAAGAAAGACAACTACTGGATGGTTTCACTCACATATGGAACTCTATAGAGAATACATATGAACTTGTAAAAACCAAAACAAATAAACAACAACAACAAATCACAAGCAAGTGAACTGCTTTTTTTTTTTTTTTTTTAACCAGAGCACTGTTCAGCTCTGATTTATGGTGGTGCAGGGAATTGAACCTGGGACCTTGGAGCCTCAGGCATATGAGTCTCTTTGCATAATCATCATGCTATCTACCCCCACCCAAGTGAACTGTTTCCAAGACTTGTGAGAACTCTGGTGGTTATCTTTGGAAGGTGGGAGGGTGGGGACACAGAACTTTGGTGGTGGGTACAGTTTGGACCTATACACTGTAATCTTACAATACTATAACACACTATTAATCACAAATAAAAAAATGAAAAAGAGACATGAAACCCCATATAATTTATGTTGTTTCTCTCTCTTTTAAAAATGTTTTTTAATCTTTACTTATTATTATTGGATAGAAACAGAAATTGAAAGGGAAGTGGGAAATAGAGAGGGAAAGACACACAGTGACACCTGCTTCAACACTCATGAAGCTTTCCTCCTGCAGGTGGGGACCAGGGGCTTGAACCCAGGCTTTTGTACACTGTAATGTATGTGCTTAAGCAGGTACACTACAGCCTTATTTCTCTGAGATGACACATTAAAAGGAAACTTTTGAATTTCTTAACATTAAGTAGATTCTAATTCAAATTTTCCTAGTTCCCTACTAAGTAGGTTTGTTGATAGTTGCTGTCATTTTTTAGAGTAGGGCTAGGAAAGAGAAAGTATCAGAATTACAATATAATGCTGAAAATAAGATGTCTTATTTTATTATAGCATGCTGGCATGCTGTGAACATGATCTGAAAATGGAATGTTTCTATTATCAAAGCTGGACTATGCAACAACAGAATTAACATTGCTTACTTTCCTTTACTTCTTTGTCCACAAGACAACAGGAATAACTAGGTGGTGGTGATGGGGGGTTGGGGGGTGAGGGCAGGTGGCCCAAGAAAACCTAGGTTCTAGTCCTTGCTACTGTGTGGCTTTCATGGCAAAACGCAAACAGATTCCTCATATCTAACATGAGGGAATCGGAGGCCAAGCGGTGGTGCACCTGGTAGAACACACAGGTTACCACATATAAGGACCTGGGTTCAAGCCTTTGGTCCCCACCTGCAGGGAGGAAAGTTCCCCAGTTGTGAAGCAGTGCTGCAGGTGTCTCTCTCTTTCTCTGCCTATATCTCTCCTCCACTAGATTTCCCTGTCCTAATAAAATAAAGTAAAATAAAATGGGAGAAATGCTTCCTGGTCTACAATATCAAGTTGTTTGACAATCAATGGAGATAATGTATCTGAACATGCTGGAAACTGTAAAGTGATATAAATATAAGGTCTTATTTAGCTCAGTACTAATCAAACATTAAACCATTACTTAGAAAGATTTTCTTCATATGAGATACTTTCACATAAGAGAGAGAGACAGACAGAGACAGACACCTGGCTACCACTCTGGTACATGCAGTACCAGGGAATGAACTGGCAACCTCAGGTAGACAAGTCCTACACTACCAAAGTCATTTCCCTAACCTCAAAACTTTCTGATAATCTGCCTACTAGCATTTTCAGGGATTCCCTGAGAGAGAAGGGAAAGATAGAGAGACTACTGAAGCACTGCTTCCTTCTTCCTGAAGCTCCTCCACCCACTGCAGATGGGGACTTGGGGCTTGAACCCAGATCTGTGTGCATGGTACTATATGCACTCTCCCTGGTGCGCCACTGCTCACTTGACTTTTTGGGTTTCTACGCGAGAGTTTCCAAAAGCAGTAGCTATGTCCTAAAGTTGACTATTGTTTCATTTCTAAAAGTAACGAGGCAGTGACAAATTGACTACATACAGAGTTATCTATGGCTAAAGATTTGGAATTTCAGTGTGGCTGACTTTGTAGGCAATCTACTTAAAGGATCATTTTGGTCTCAATTGTTAACGTAAAGATAAAAATGCTTAAAGGAAACTTTAAAATGGACTTTTTAATTAAAAATAATAAAATAAACATTAAACTCCCAATTTATCAAAAAATATAGTATCATGAAAAATAATGGAATGCTATAAAACAAGTAGAGAATAATTGTTCTTAAAAATGAAAAACAATGGGGGCTAGGTGGTGGTGCAGCTAGTTGAGCAAAAAGATCAAGGACCTGCGTTCAAGCCCCCAGTTCCCCACCTGCAGGGGGGAAGCTTTATGAGCAGTAAAGCAGGGCGGTAGATGTCTGTCTCTTTCCCACTTTATCTCCCCTTCCCCTCTCAATTTCTGTCTGTCTCTAGCCAATAAGAAAATAAAGAAAAGAAAAAGAAACAAAGAAAAACTATGGACATAGAAACTTGAGAGAAAATTATTTATGGAATATAGAAAATTTATGGGAGCCAAGCCACAGTGCAGCGGCTTGCTTAAGCACACATGTCGGAAAGCAGCATCAGGATCCCAGTTTGAACCCCTGGCTCCTTACATGCAGAGGGGTCGCTTTTAAAGCGGTAAAGCAGGCCTGCAGGTATCTTTCTCTCCCTCTGTCTTCCCCTTCTCTCTCCATTTCTCTGTCCTATCCAACAACAATGACAGCAATAACAACAAAAATAAACAATAAGGGCAACAAAAGGGAAAAAATTAAGTTTCTTAAAAAAAATTTTTTTTAAGTCAGGAAGTTGGTCCCTTGAGTTCACCTGAGTTCTATTCTACCTCAGTTGTAAATCCTAAAAACAGACTAATATTTGCCAATAACAGCAACAAAAAAAAGATAGGCTTTCCTAATATGTGTTTACAGAACACACATTGAAGTTTAACAAGTATGTTTACAATCACCTTACACTCTGTATCTTTTCCTTTTTCTCAGTGAAGTTAATTTTCTTCTGATCCTTATTATTGTTATTACTATTATTACTGCCATAAGATTTATCACTAGGGCTGTATCTCAATTCCACTGTTCCTGATGGCCATCTTTTATTTTCCTTTTCTAGATAAAGGTTTAGAGATGAGAGAAGGAGACACAGAGAAACGAATGACACTGCAGCACTGCTCTACCATTTGTGAAGCCCCCCACCTCGAGATACTTCCATGTGGTTGCCCGGTGCTTGAACTATGACAGCATGTGCCCGGTGCTTTACACAACAGCACATGCACTCTACCTATAGCAGTTGAGCCACCTGCTGGCCCCATGTCCTCTTATCACTGTAGTTTTCTTAAATAAGGAAATCAGACTTAAACACACACACACACACCAAAAAAACTGTCTTTGCTCTCCTATTCCAATGTTATGTCTTCTAGTTGAAATCAGAGTTGGTAAACTCACCACTGGCAACTGTCCAACATCTATGCTATTTACTGTCTTCTAGAAGACAACTGAAACACAAAATCACAAACAAATCACTGAAACACAGCAACTGAAATTTGACTTTTTTTTTTTTTTTTTTTTTTGCTTCCGTTGTTATTTTTGTCACAGCTCTGGGCAGACTATTTTCTGATTCTGAGAGACAGAGACAGAGTGAGAAAAAGAAAGACACTGTACTTCCCCCAACACAGAGGGGGTCAGGCGCAAATCTAGCTCATATCCATGCTATGATAGGTGCCCTATCCCGGTGAGCTATCTTTCTGGCCGTCAGTGTTTTTCAAACTGCATGCCACTTGCCTACTAATGGATTGTGAGATACATTTAGTGGGTCATGATCAAGTACTGTGTTTAATAAAATACAAGAGAAAATATCAGAATGTATAACATGTAGTCAGGATAAATAGTTGTCTGAAACTTTTGTAGCGATTTAAAATAGAGCCATTGTGAAATTGGTCCTAGCATAATTCATCATACATTAGTCAGAGGAAAACCACACACACACACATAATCAATCAATCATTGTATTCAAAAGTAGACAATTAATCTATGTAAAGCCAGGGCCTATAGGCTGAGACAAGATTATTAAGGAAAGCAACACTGCTTTTCTTCAGTTGGGCCAATTCACCGCCAGATATTTATTGGGGGTAGGGTGGGGGGGGGTAAAAAAGAACCTAATTAGAGGCCAAACAGAATATGCCACACAAATGTATCCAATACAGTCCATGTGCAAGGAAGTCACCAGGTTAACATTTATATAAATGGTATGTCCATGTTAGCAATACCAATTAGAGAAATTACAGGTGAACAATGTCTAAATTCTTTATCATGCCAACACAGCAAGAGCTATAAGGACTACAACTGTAATGAGTCTAATAAGCTGCTAATAAGTTAGCAATTTATGTAATTCTCATTAACCGCTCAATTAGGGGATCACACGCTGAACTAAAAGTAACAGTTAAACCTTTGGTCACTTACTGCAACTATTCAGGCATGATGGAAACCAAAGTGCTGGCTCCATGAAATGAGCAACATTAGGGAGGTGAGGGTCAAGAGTCTGTTTTGCAAAAACAGCATCTCACTGCAGAAAAGGGCCAGACAAAAGGCTTCTTCTGGATCTGTGGGCCAGGGGCAAGAGGAAGGAAAAGGTTGGAGCATGAAGGCCTCAAATCAAAAGCAGCTCATTCAGGTTGCCTCACCTCCACCCACACCTCCAGCATACCCACAACAGGACATTCTTGGCAGAGGCACCTGGGAATGGAGGCACCTGTCCCAGGAGAGCAGTCTAGTAAGAGCAAGAAATGAGTTCTTTGCAATTCCTTCCAGAAAACCAAAATGCAATGGCCATGCAGAAGTTTCCCATCAGGCTAGTCAGTGAGCAATAGAACATGATTTGGCTTGAAAGATCACACATGGGATTTTGGCCAGGAGCTGGGCTTCTTCAATTCCCATTGCATATTTTCCCACATTAGCACTGCTATGTCTGATTATAATGGTAATTGATAGCTTCTGTGCAAAAAAAAAAGTCTTCAGTTGACCATCTACCGATAGCACTAAGACTGAATACTCTTGTCATCTGCCTGCACACCATGTGGCAAAATCCTTAGAGCCCTATTATTGTTAGGAAGAACCGCGGGTGATCACATCTTCTATCAACCTAAGGCAGCTTCGGGAACTCCCCAAGTTCCAAAGTGCAGCTCCCCTACCCATGTGCAAGCTAATTTGAAAAAGCTCCAACTGTGTGGTCTGGGAGGTGGCGCAGTGGATATGGCACTGGACTCTCAAGCATGAGGTCCTGAGTTCAATCCCCCGCAGCACATATACCAGAGTGATGTCTGGTTCTTTCTCCTCCGATCTTTCTCACTAATAAAATCTTAAAAAATACTCCAAATTTTCTACTGCCACGGATTCTCTGCGCTCTCAAATTGATTTATGTCAATAATAAAAAAGCAGATCCAACACTACACTGTCCCTCCTGTTAAACAGAAAATAAAGATCCCGACAGTCAACTTCTGCTGCAGGTGCCTCTGCCTATCTCCTCCCTTCCCTCTCAATTACTCTGTCTCTATCTAAATTAAATAAATAAAACATTTGAAAAAACGAGCAGATAAAGGAGAATGGAGAGGAAAAAAAAAGTAAGCCTCCATGGCCCCAAGTTGGAAATCATCCCGCTCACAGCAGGATAGACTCCACTGGAAGACTGGAGAACATGCAATGTTTTTTTGTTGTTGTTTTGTTTTTTGTAAATATATTCTTTGCATGTTACCAATGAGTTTATTTTTAATCATCCAATATCTAACAAAAGTATTTTCGTCCCATTCTGCACACAGCAATAAGAATTAAATGTAACTTTTTTTTTTTTTTTTGCATCCCTCTGTGCTGCTGCGACCCTAAGTCCATGCGGTGCGGCTGACGGGCTGCGGGAGCCCGCGGGGCCCGGGGCGAGCACCCTGCCGACACCCGGCCGGACGCCACGCGGGAAGCCGACGGCCTGCGGGAAACTTAGGGCGACTTTCCCGGGGGGGATCGCACCATCTCCCCGCGCCCGTCCCCCCGTCCGGCTGTTCCTGTCGCTCTGTCCCAACCACTCGGGCCCTGGGATGCAGAGGACCAGCTGCCGGCCCCTGCCCGGTCGCCCACAAGGCACCAGCACCCAGGGCTCCAGCCCCGTCCGAAGACTGCGGCTCCCTCCCCCTCCCCCACCGGAAGAGGCAGGAAGGCGGCGACGGGGCAACCGCGGGGCGGGGACGCTTCATGACCGACCCGGGAGCAGTAGCCCCGCGCCCTCCTTCAGCCCGACGCGGCGACAGCGGGGCTGGGAAAAGGGGATTGAGGCCGTGGCGCCCGGGCACCGCGGAGGGATCGCGGCGGCCCGATTCCGCCTGGCTGCTCAGCCTCACAGCCCGGCTTCCACACGCACCTGGAGGTGGCGAGGGCCCGGCGAGCGCGCATCTCAGGGCCCACCGCGCTGCCACCGCAGCGAAGGCGCGTGTCTGCTGGGCGGTGCGGCCGAGCGCTGAGTGCGCAGGCGCGGCGCTCGGGAGCGCCCCGGACAGGGTCCGGATGGAAACAGGCTCCTCCCCACCCTAGGGCCGCAGGTCTGCGGGGGTCTTTGTAGCTTGTTCCTCTGTGGGTTCTGCTGGCAGAGAGGCTTTAGAACCCTTCTTAATAAAGCAGCGTTTCACTCGCAGCGCTGGTGCTAAAGAAAGGGAAAAGAACACCAGAAAAGGCGAGGGAGGGCTGGGGAGACAACATAATGATTCTGCAAAATGACTTTCATGCCTAGGCAACAAAGGTCCCAAATTCAATCCCCAGCACCACCAAAACCCAGAGCTGAGCAGTGCGCTGGTCTCTGTGTATCTTTCTTTCAGTGTACCTCTTTATCATTAAAAAATAAGTAAGTAAAAATCTTAAGGGGGGAAAAAAAAGGCGGGGCTGGGGAAAGGCATTTTTCCATTTCAACCTTAGATCTGGACGGGCGGGGAGGGGGGGCTGCAGTTCCAACAATCTATTTCAGGCCTGACTGGAAACTGGCAAGGAGTTCAAAATGCCCTTTGGGGGGGAGGCGGTCTGACTGCGGTGCGTCTGCTTGAGCAGACATGTTACAGTAAGGACCCCGGTTCAAGCCTCCAGACCCCAAATGCAGGGGGGTAAGCTTCAAGAGTGGTAAAGCACGGCTGCCCATTTATCTTTGTCTCCCTCTCCCCTCCTTTAATTCCCCCTTCCTCTCAATAAGTAAAGATAATTAAATTTTTTAAATTCAAAATGCCTGTTAGCGATAAAACATCCTAGAGTGGGGACTTCTTTTTTATTAATTTATTCATAAAGTCAAAAATATATTTTTGATAAGATAAGAGGGGTACAATCCCACAAAATTCCTATGACCAGCATTCTGTATCCCATCCCCTCCCTTGAAAGCTTTCCTATTCTTTATACCTCTGGCAGCATGGACCCAGGATCATTGTGGGGTGCAGAAGGTGGGAGGTCTTGCTTCTGTAATTGCTTCTCTGCTAAACAGGTGTGTTTGCAGGTCGATCCATACTCCCAATTGTTTCTATTTTTCCCCAAGTAGGGCAGGGCTCTGGGGGAGGTGGGGTTCCAGGGTACACTGGTGAGGTCATCTGCTCCGTGAAGTCAGGTTGGCATCATGGTAGCATCTGCAATTTAGTGGCTAAAAAACATTAAAATATAAAGCAAAAGAAAAAATAATTGTGTAATGATCAGGATCCTAAAGGCAAGAATACAGCAGATGGGATTCAGAGTCTCCGTTTTTGGAAAAAATGGGTCTATTTTAGGTATTTTCCAGGGGGCCCATGATTTTACTAATTTTTGCCTGAACCTTACAGCTAACATGCAGATAGGCCAAAGGTATTGTCTGGAGAGATGGTGTCAGAGTTGAAAATTGGACTAGAAAGCTGTATCAGGGAAGAAGGTAGCTCCCAAATATGGGAAAAGTATATAAATATGGCTATTTGAAAAACCCCATCAATTTGAGCTGGGGCCCATATTCAGTTCAGGAGCCTGTGTAATCTCATCATTCCTGTATATCTATGTGTAAACCTGATAGAGCTTAGGGAGAACTACCCCCATCCTTGGATGGAGGTCTGAGAAGGTACCCTCTTGGTGAGTCTCTCTCAACCGAAGTGAGCAAAAGGGGGGAAACTCAGGCTTAGTTCTTTCTTTCTTGACTCTCAGGCCCACAGAAACCCCAGTACTTCTCCCCATTAACTGCAGGCCACATGGCCGCCTACTTTAAGATTCACTTACTCAAAGTCACCTTCTGATCACAGAAGAACACACCTTATCACACACTCCTAGCAGTGCTCTTTGATGTCCTCAATTTGCATAAAACCTTGCTTATCTTCTCTCTATCTTGCCTTAACTGGTTGAACCCCTCTCCTCCCCTCAAACGTCTTTGGGTAATTAAATGCCTGCATCAGGAGACTAATTATCTTGACCTTTATGTATCTGCATCAATTCTTGTCATACCAGCCCCCTACCATAGGGGCAAGCCGACCTTTAAGAAACCTGTAATTTCTGACGTATTTCAATAATAATTCCCTTTGTTTGGTTTTCTATTTAACTCATGTCCACCTGCTAATAAATGAGTTCTGAACACACTGCAGGGCTCCCCGGTGTCTTTACTCTAGAAAGAACAGGTCCGTTACCTTTCCCCTGGAGATCACCCCGCCAGAGAGCCCGACATCTGGCGACATCTGGCACCCATAGCATGGGGCAGAATTACCCAACCCCAAGAGAAAAAATTGGCCCAACAGGCATCGTGTGCTTCACCCGGTTGAAAATGCCATCCAACCAGAGGGAATGGGTCCGTGGCTCCAGGGAATCAAGAAGAAATAGCGAAGCACATCGGAAGGTAACCCCAAGGCTCTCGTTTGAGCCCCTGTGATCTTTCCTCCCTCTCCTTCTCCCAAAAGTGGGAGAGGACACCGAGGGAGAACTTCAGTGGAACAGAACCCTGGCCAGGCTCTGAGAAACTGAGTGTTCTTCCCCCTTCTAATCTTAACGAGTCTGACCTAATTCTTCCTCCTCTCCCACTTTTGTGGCGTTTGTTCTAGACTCTCACCTAATTTCTGAGTTAAACAATCATTAAAGTGGACCTAGGCATAGTGTTAAAACTGCTATTTCCTGCCTAAAAAATAAAATCCCCAAAAGATCTAGTTTTTTCTCCTCTGCTCAGGCAGCAGCCAGAGCTCTCAGAACACGTTAAACTGGTTCTGAGCAAGATCTTATCTGGCTAGCAAGCTGTTCTTTAACGGAGGAAAGAAATTAATCAAACAAGAACATTCTCTCTAACTTAAAGCTATTAATCAGAGAACCAGCACACACTTTTGATAGTAATTTAATAATTTGTTTCTTTAAAAAATCTAAAATGTGCCTTAGCCCAGAAAAGAACTTCAAAGATTTTTCTCCACGCTGCGGTAAACTAAGCCCACCAGTTCCATCCATGCAGCCAATCACGTCATAGAACTACTGCTCCACAGATTGGCAAAAACTTCAGTCAATCATTCCCCTAGCTACTCCCGCCCCTCCTTGGGCAGGGGAGTTGCTGTGAGCTAGGAATCCAAAAACTGCTTTTCATAGGGAAAAATTTTTTTCACCAAGAATGTCTGTTTTAAGTCTGTGTGCTAACCTTGTTTTCATTAATGTGTGTTAACCCCTAAGTAACTAAAGTTTGTCTTAAGTTTTAAATAAGATTTAGTTAAACTAAATGTGGTTTTAAAGATCCCGACTCATAGAGTTGGCACACCTTTACCAGACTAAAATATAAGACAGTTTCGTCCTTCTGATAGCTAATATCAGCATCAATTCATTAGTTAAAGATTATCTGAGATCTGTAGGTGTGGTAAGACGCCGCTGCAGTCTCTCTCACTCTTGTGAGAATTCTAAATCTTACCAGCCAGCACCCCAATACCAACTGCCACTGTTTGTAACAAATTCCACGTTTGGACTGGCTTTCTAATAACCCAGTCTGGGTAGAGCAGTGGCCTTGCCAGGAAAAAAAGGGTTAAACATGGTATTCCTGGCCTGATAAAAATTTTTTATTCAGCAGATGCGATTCAACAAAATTATTTAGTGTAAAATTGTCATCTAAAAGAAATGTAGCAGTAAAAATCTATTTTGAACATTTAAGCTATGAGGTTTTTCTTAGCCTTTTAAGTTACCTATCCAAATCAAAGTGAAAGATCAATTAAGTTGTTTACCCACCCTTGTTGACAGCTGCCCTAAGTGTGTGATAAGCTTTGTGATAAGCAAAGATCCTAACAAACTAAGTTTAACATTTTACTTCAAATTGTTTAAGTGATTTTAAAATAAAAAATAGTAAACATTTTATTATGTCAACACATTATGTATTGACTTTCTATAACATACTGGTATATTTTAATAAAGAGCCTTCTAAAATCATATTAAGGAACTCAAGCCAATTCTAACCATTAAATCATCAATTATTGTAAACTTCTAACTTAGTGCAAGTTTTCTTCCTAAGTAAATGATTATAGGTACAGTCTTCACATGAAGAACTGACTGCTCATATGGTAAGATTTAAAACTAAACATTTTTCTTTTTTATTTATGGGTGTGTGATGACTCCTAAAATCACTCATATTCTTACATTTTTCTCTCATTTTTTTACAAGCCTCTTAAAATTTTAATGCTTGACCTGCCATAGTGAGAGTACTTTACTGGCTCCTGCATTGTTTATTTAAGATCTTGCTATCCAGACTTTCAAGATTAATCCCCATTGATAAAAGCCAATGCTCTCTGGCAGATTGATGCAACTCACCTGCCCATGTTTGGTAAAAAAAAATATGTTTTTTTTTCTGTTTTTTTTTTTAGCTTTAGTATACTTTTTATTTATTTTTTTTATTTAAGAAAGGATTAATTAACAAAACCATAGGGTAGGAGGGGTACAATTCCACACAATTCCCACCACCCAATCTCCATATCCCACCCCCTCCCCAGTAGCTTTCCCATTCTCTATCCCTCTGGGAGCATGGACCCAGGGTCATTGAGGGTTGCAGAAGGTAGAAGGTCTGGCTTCTGTAATTGCTTCCTCGCTGAACATGGGTGTTGACTGGTCAGTCCATACTCCCAGTCTGCCTCTCTCTTTCCCTAGTAGGGTGGGTCTCTGGGGAAGCTGAGCTCCAGGACATATTGGTGGGGTCTTCAATCCAGGGAAGCCTGGCCGGCATCCTGATGGCATCTGAAACCTGGTGACTGAAAAGAGAGTTAACATACAAAGCCAAACAAATTGTTGAGCAATCATGGACCCAAAGCTTGGAATAGTGGAGAGGAAGTGTTAGGGAGGGTACTCAGTGCAAACTCTAGTGTACTTCTGCTTTCTTACTTTGGTGCCATACTCCAAACTGCTTTGCGTTTCTACTTCTTTTTTTTTTTTTTACATGCATAACATTCCCCAGATTCCCATTTAACAATACAACCCCCACTATTTCATTCATCATTTTTCATGTATGTTTTTTTTTTCTCAATTGGTACTTTGTCTAAATTCATGTAGGCTACAGCTCAAACAGATAAAAGCTCAAAAATCTTATGAGCCATATGCTCTCCTGTTTTGCTTCAATAGACATATCCGTGCCATGTATTTTTGTTCCCTTTAGAACATTACTCTCATTACAGTATTTCATATACTATAACCCTTAAGCTCAATTAATAAAAAAAGAGAAGGGGAATGCACCTCCCAATATTCGGTTGGCTAAAGTATCAATGAAGTAACTATACTAAACCTTCTTAATATTTACAAAAATTCGAATTGTCCATCTATTATATCTCAGCAACCCACTCTTCTAGTCATAGAGACATATTTTTTTTTCCTTTTTCTTTTTTCAACACTGTATGTCCATGTTTGTTTTCCTTTTATTATGGTGGATGCTATTATTGTTCTTGCAAAATCCACAGAGTCCCTGTTGGCAAGTCCTTACCATGAAGGACACCATGCCAGTATACACTCCAGCCAACCTCACCAGCCTACCCAAGTCTTCTCTCTCTGCTGACCTACCACCACTGATTTCAATTCCTCTCCACACAGAAGCCATTGGCTCTGACTTCATTCTTACATGTTTATTGACCTCTCACTTTTCTCCCAATATTCCTCATGTTCAAGGAACCTCACCTTGACTTCTAATGTGTATGCACCTCCTCTGTTTGTGTTTTGGTGCAATACCACCCAATATTTTCGTGTCAATTCTTCTCTACCTGGTCCTTGCCTCCTAGTTTCTCTTGTTCCACAGCTGACCCTCTATGAATAAGAAGAATTTCATCAGCTGGTGATGGCAACCCACCAGAGGACCAGGCGTGCCATTTTTCTCCATCTGATTATTGGAGTCAGATTAACGGCTTCCCTTGGAATTGCTGGTGGAATTTGGGACAATCTCTGTATGCTGCTGGACGCATTGAAAATCAACTTCAACAGTCCATTGACTTTACCTCTGACAGCTTGGAGTCTCTCCAGAGACAGATAAACTCCCTTGCCAAGGTGGTACTCCAGAACCGTCGTGGTTTGGACTTAATAATGCGGAACAGGGTGGCCTTTGCCTGGCATTGCAGGAAGAATGTTGTTTATTCGTAAATGAAACTGGATTTGTAGAACAGAATGTTGATACCTTGCACAAAGTATCAGCCATGATATTAAGAATTCCTTTTCCCCTTTCAATACTAACTCTTGGCTTCCTTCTCCTTTAACTGCTTGGCTTCTGCCTCTCTAGGCCCTTAGCTAGCTATTGTAGTCCTATTGCTGATTGCTCCTTGCCCCATTCAATTCCTCAAGAAACACATACATGACATTATTCATGTTACAGTGCAGAGGGTCTCTGTTCACCCTTACACTCATATTCCTTTAGAGGAAATAAATGTTCTAACTGACATTGATCCATAGACACTGTTCATTGATTAAAGAAATAAGGAGGAGATGTTGGGACTATGTGTAAGCCTGATAGAGCTTAGGGAGAACTACCCCCATCCTTGGATGGAGGTCTGAGAAGATAACCTCTTGGTGAGTCTCTCTCAACCGAGGTGAGCAAAAGGGGGGAAACTCAGACTTAGTTCTTTCCTTCTTGACTCTCAGGCCCACAGAAACCCCAATACTTCTCCCCATTAACTGCAGGCCACATGGCCGCCTACTTTAAGATTCACTTACTCAAAGTCACCTTCTGATCACAGAAGAACACACCTTATCACACACTCCTAGCAGTGCCCTTTGATGTCCTCAATTTGCATAAAACCTTGCTTATCGTCTCTCTGTCTTGCCTTAACTGGTTCAACCCCTCTCCTCCCCTCAAATGCCTTTGGGTAATTAAATGCCTGCATCAGGTTACTAATTATCTTGACCTTTATGTATCTGCATCAATTCTTGTCATACCAGCCCCCTACCATAGGGGCAAGCCGACCTTTAAGAAACCTGTAATTTCTGACGTATTTCAATAATAATTCCCTTTGTTTGGTTTTCTATTTAACTCATATCCACCTGCTAATAAATGAGTTCTGAACACGCTGCAGGGCTCCCCGGTGTCTTTACTCTAGAAAGAACAGGTCCATTACCTTTCCCCTGGAGATCACCCCGCCAGAGACCCCGACAGACATCCAGTGTCATTGTTTTAATCACATAACCTTTATGTGGGACTGATGGGTTATTCTCAGATGCCTGGCTGACTGCATTTTTGCTCAGCATTGCTTGCTTAGGCCATCAGCTTAGCCAACGCCACATTTATTAATTTATGGAAGCAGATATTTATCGTGATTTTTATATCAAATACAACTTAGTTAAGATGAGAAAACCAGGGGGCAGGGTACACAAGGTTGAAACTCTAGTCCTCACCTGCAGGGAGGAAGAAACTATAGCAGTGAAACAGGGCTGAAAGAATCTCTCTTTCTCTTTTACCCTCTCCTTTCCTCAAAAATTTTCTTTGTCCTATCAAAATAAAATAAAGAAAAAAATGACACTGGAAGCAGTGGAATCATTATGTAGGTACCAAGATCCAGTGATAACCCTGATGACAATTTAAAAAAGTGATTAGAAAACCAAAAGACTCTCTCTCTCTGCCTTGAAGCAATACTGGTACCTCATAAAGCATACAGTTACACAAATGCAGGGGTCCAGGTTTGAGTCACTCTGTCCTAGTGTATGCACAGGAAGGTTGCACTCCAGAGATGAGACACTGTTGTAGTGTCTTTTCCTTTTCTTTCTCTCTCTCTTTCTCCCTCTCTACTTATTGACCCTCTATCTAGAAAAAAAATTGCTGAGAGCTGCAGAGTCTTGTAGGCATGGAACTCAAGGACAGCCCTAATAGGAAAATAAAGCAAAATGATAGATCAATAGGATTCATAAGAGTCTATTCTTTTTTACATTTTATATTTATTTATTTTCCTTTTTGTTGCACTTGTTTTTATTATTGTTGTAGTTATTGATGTCGTCATTGTTGGATAGGACAGAGAGAAATGGAGAGAGGAGGGGAAGACAGAGGGGGGAGAGAAAGACAGACACCTGAAGACCTGCCTGTGAAGTGACTCCCCTGCAGGTGGGGAGATGAGGGCTCGAACCAGGATCCTTAGTCAGTCCATGCGCTTAGCACCACCTGCGCTTAACCCACTGCGCTACCGCCCAACCTCCAAGAGTCTTTATTCTTGATGTGGTAACATAGAGAATTAGATAATAAGAGGGCTGGGTGGTGGTGCACCGGGTTAGGCACACATGGCGCAAAGCACAAGGACTGGCACCAGTTCGTGCCCCGGCTCCACACTAGTAGGGGAGTTGGTTCACAAGCAGTGAAGCAGGTCTGCAGGTGTCTGTGTTTCTCTCCCCTTTGCTGTCTTCCTGTCCTCTCTTGACTTCTGTCTGTTCTATCCAATAACAACAATGGCAACATAGTGGAAAAAATGGCCTCCAGGAGCAGTGGATTCATAGTGCAGGTACCAAGCCCCAGCAATAACCTTGGAGGCAAAAAAAAAAAAAAACAATTAGATAATAAGAAATCAACTTTTGCTTCTCATATAGCCAATAGTGGAACAATCACATTGGGAAAGTCTGTATTTCTAATAGAATCAGAGATAAAAGAATGAAGGGAAAGCTTTATATTTCCACAGTGCTAACTAACCTCAGAGAGAGGGTACCATTTGTAGAAAACAACCTTGGGGACCGGCTCCACTTGGCAGGTTTTCTTTGGAGCTCAGCTCAGCCCAACCATACAAGCACACATCACCTGCCACATCAATCAAGGAGAGACAGGTGGAGGAGCCTGACAAGAATATTGCCTGAGGTTGGAGACAAATGGGCATTTGCAACAAGAGCCTAAATATGGAGTAGGGGGATATACAGTCGAGGCACTGATAAGTATACTTTAAGATCAAATGTTGTACTTTGTAGCCTATCCCATTTTTCCAAAAGCTATCTCAGGAATGTCTTGGAGAAAAAAAAAGAGTAACTAATATAAGTAAGAGTCATTAAGATTTCACTGACTGATATTTGAACTGGGAATTTATAATGGGCACAGTGTGGAGACAGGATAAAAACATAGAGAGGAGCAATGTGATAGAGAAAAGTAAAGGAATGGTATGACATATGTTGGGGTTAGTGTCTTATCTCTGCAACTTACTAGTGTGTGTATTTAGAAATTCTTTAACCTTTATGAAAATCAGATTCCTTAACTTTAAAATGGAGATATAACTAACCATACACTTATCCATTGACATATCATGTACCATACACAGAGGATCCACATCCAAGTCTAGCATGATGAAACAGTGAGGCTCTTTGATTGAGTTTTTGGGTCAAAATAGCATACAGGGACTTGGTAGAGGCTCACCTGGCAGAGCACACTTGTTACCATGCATGAGGACCCAAATACAAGACCTTAGTCACCACCTGCAGGGGGGAATCTTTGTGAGTAAAGCAGTGTTTCAGGTATATCCCCTCTTTATCTTTCTCTCTCCCTCTCTCTCTTTCTCTCTCTCTGTCTTATGCTCTCCAAAAAAAAAAAAAGTCACTGTGAATATTGCAGTCCTTTATTTGCCTATTTTTAGGGTTACTCAGTCCCCCATGCTACCCTGTAACACAAAACATGGGCTGTAGAATGGGATAAGATACCAATAACTTACTAGATGCCAGATTCAATAGGGTTTTACAAAAAATTTCCAGCAATCCCTTAAAAGACAGATACCAGCCTGTGAGATAGAAGTGGTCCAGCCACTGTAAAGAAAATACTGCTGGAAAGGCCCAAAGAAGACAGATCCCAAAAAAACTCATTCTGGTTGGGTTCAACACATGACACCCAATACTTAAACAAGTGGGAGAATGTCTAAGGCCATCAGATAAAGCGATCACTACCACTCACCAGCCACGCAATGGCATAAGTGAGATCCACCAAAGCTGTAAAATACAGAGAAAAAAAGCAAGTGAAGGAGGTGCAGAAACTAAGAAAGAGAGACCCAAAGACTATTCTACATGATCCTACTGCACATGGTTTTGATATTCCAGCTGAGGAAAAACTGATAGAAATACAGTGGGTGAAACCAGAGCCAAAGGTGGATTTGAATGCAAGACAGAAAGAACTTACAAAAGGCACAGGAAAGTGAATCAAAAGATGAACTATGGGAATACAAAATAAACCAGTGGAGAACTACTTTGTTTTCAGTGTTTTATATGTTTGTTTTATAATCAGATTGTGCACATTTTAATTATTTTAGATCTAATGAGTGTGACTTTTACAGGAAAAATTTAAATGAACATTTAAAACTTGTAACTTCAAAAAAAGAGATAGAGAGGAATACAAAAGTTGGATAAAGGCAAGAGACTGGCTCACTTAATAATGCCCCTGTTGGGCAATATCACACCACTTACATCACCATCTGGGACCCTACTCAGGGAATCCTTGGATTCTCACACAAATAAGATGGGCCTAGACCTCTAATGGATCTTTCTCTGCACCACCACTGGTCACTTCCATCAGGAACATCATCACAAGCTCTCTCATGGGCCTTCCCAGGACCTTGCCTTCACCATAAAGCAGCAATGGTAGGGACTTCCCCATAGTGTACCTGGGTTATCCTGCCCTGCCACTCGAGAAAGACTGGTCCTGAAACAAGTGATGCCTGCAATGTTTCTAGCTGTGACCATGAGCTGCAAGCTCAGACCAAGAGGGACTCAGAGGCTCCATAGGCTCTGGCACTAAATATATACTCTTGATTGGGTGGATGGAGGTAAATAGCTAATTCTATCCACGGAATATTTTCAAGAATGGGAGCTACTTTCTGCCCTAACCCAACTTTCTAGCCCTTCTCTCTGCTCTGACACCATTTTCTCAGACAACGTTTTTAACCAATTTCATGCTAGCTATCAAACTCAAGCAAAAACTACCATAGTTATGGGTCCTAGAAACATGCCAAAAAATAAACCTCCTAACTTTCTTCTACCCTAAGATCCCTAATTTCATCTACTCTGTTCCTACTTTTTTGTTCCTGTTCAGTAACCATTTTATCTCAACTTACGTCCTGCCACCTTCCAGACACCAAGCTGCAGATGCTATCATGATTCCACCCAGACTTCACTGGGAAGACGACCTCACCAGTGTATCCAGGAGCCTTGCCTCTCCAGTGTTCTAGCCCACTAGGGAAAGATAGAAACAGACTGGGGGTATGGATCGAATTGCCAATGCTCTTGTCCAGTGGAAAAGCAATTAAAGAAGCCAAAACTCCTACCTTCTGCACCCCCAAAATAATATTTATCCATATTCCCACTGGGGGAGAAGTGATGGAAGAGGATAAGCTCCATCAGCACCCAGAGAGGAAGGAGGAAAAGAGAAGGGACATTTGGATGTAGTAAAAGGGTTATGTGTGTTCCCTGGACAGACAATACCACCAATGTGTCCTGGTGTCCCGCTTCCCCAGAGCCCCACCCTACTAGGGAAAGAGAGAGGCAGGCTCAGAGTATGGATCGACCTGTCAAAACCCATGTTCAGCGAGGAAGCAATTACAGAGGCCAGACCTTCCACCTTCTGCATCCCACAATGACCTTGGGTCCATACTCACAGAGGGATAAAGAATAGGAAATCTATCAAGGGAGGGTATGGGATACAGAGTTCTGGTGGTAGGAATTGTGTGGAGTTGTACCCCTCTTATCCTATGGTTTTGTCAAATGTTTCCTTTTCATAAATAATAAATAAATGAATAAATAAATAAAAAGGGTTATGTGTGGCTTTGAGGGGAAGAGAGAACTGGACTTGGAAGAAAAGGGGGAATCATGTACAAATAAAGACAGATCGTTGCAGAGGTGATAGTTGTCGTATGCTTTACATTGGTTTGTTCTAGCCTTCCCCCACCAAGAGAATTGGATCAGTCCTATTAATTTCGCGGGCCTGCTTGGCCCCGCCCCAAGGAACCCCGGGAGAGGGTTCCTGAGTTCGAGAGTGCCAGAGTTCCTGAGTTCCTGAGTTCGAGAGTTTCAGGGTTACAGAGTAAGAGAGAGTTCCAGTGTGTCAGAGCTTCAGAGGGTTCCCCAGTACGAGAGTTCCAGAGTGACAGAGTAAGAGAGGGTTCCTGAGTTCCAGAGTAAAAGAAAAGAGTGCTTGTGCCGCCGCAAAGAGACAGCAGAGTTCTGTTTGGTGATTAGTTTGTCTTAGTTTATGAATCGTTGCTCCTGAATAAAGAAATACAGCTTCCCTGCCCAGCCGTTGTCTCTACGTCTCTGTTACCCGCCCGTGAAGCCAGCCCGGCCGGCAAGAGCCTCCCGAATTTTAACAACAGATAGTTAATGCATATCTGCAACCTTGAGAGAACTGCGGGGGACTGCAATGGAGGGATCAGTGATTCAGAACTCTGGTGGGAAATGGTGTGGAGTTATACCCCTCTTGACATGTAATTTTTGTAAATCAATATTTAATCACTAATAAAAATAACAAAATAAGTCTTAAGAATATTACAAAAAAAGGAAAAAGAAAAAGAAAATATTGCTGTATTATGTTCTGCCTTCAGATTCAAACTCACCAGTCCCAGCCCCAGGTCCTCTTACTCTGACCACACCTCAGAAGTTATGTAGATAATGTGAGAAAGGCTGCAAATATTACTTTGTAGGAAACATCTGATGAGAAGAGCTGTCAGCTATCTGGCAGGATGATCTCCAGGAGAAAGGTAACGGACCGGTTCTTTCTCGCTCGCACAAGGGATGACACAAAGTAAAGGCACCGGGGAGACCTGCAGCATGCTCAGATCTCAGATCTTAGATCTCAGGTCTCGTTTATTAGTAGGTGGGCAAAGGTTTACATAGAAAACCAAACAAGGAACATTATTCAAATATGTCAAAAACTACAGGTTTCTTAAAGGTCAGCTTGCCCCTATGGTAGGGGGCTGGTATGACAAGAATTGATACAGATACATAAAGGTCAAGATAATTAGTCTCCTGATGCAGGCATTTAATTACCCAAAGGTGTTTGAGGGGAGGAGAGCGGTTGAGCCAGTTAAGGCAAGACAGAGAGAAGATAAGCAAAATTAAGTACATCAAAGGGCACTGCTAGGAGTGTGTGATAAGGTGTGTTCTCCTCTGTGAACTTTGAGTAAGTGAATCTTAAAATAGGCGGCCATGTGGCCTGCAGTAATGAAGAGAAGTATTGAGGTCTCTGTGGGCTTGAGAGACTAACAAGGCAAGCTTAGTCTGGGAGACTTTTTCCCTCTTGGCTCACCTCTATGACGAGAGAGACTTACAAGCGGGGTGTCTATCCAGACCTCCATCCAAGGAAGGGAGAGCTCCCCTATGCTCTACCAAGCTATCACATAGTCCCACAAAGAGCTTTAATGGCTAAGCTATCTTCCAAATCATGCTATGAGTACTTATTATTATTATTTTTAAACTCCTTTAAAATTTTTTAAACTATCTTTATTTATTTATTGGATAGAGACAGGTAGAAATTGAGAGGGAAGGGGATGACAGGGAGGGAGAGAAACAGAGAGAACCTGCAGCCCTGTTTCACTACTTGTGAAGCTCTCCCCCTGCAAGTGGAAGCCAGGGGATCGAATCTGTGTCCTTGCACATTGTAACATGTGCGCTCAACCAGGTGCGCCACCACCTGGCCCACTTTTTTTTTTTTTAAAGGATTAATTAACAAAACCATAAGGTAGGAGGGGTACAATTCCACACAATTCCCACCACCCAATCTCCATATCCCACCCCCTCCCCAGTAGCTTTCCCATTCTCTATCCCTCTGGGAGCATGGACCCAGGGTCATTGAGGGTTGCAGAAGGTAGAAGGTCTGGCTTCTGTAATTGCTTCCTTGCTGAACATGGGCGTTGACTGGTCGGTCCATACTCCCAGTCTGCCTCTCTCTTTCCCTAGTAGGGTGGGTCTCTGGGGAAGCTGAGCTCCAGGGCACATTGGTGGGGTCTTCAATCCAGGGAAGCCTGGCCAGCATCCTGATGACACCTGGAACCTGGTGGCTGAAAAGAGAGTTAACATACAAAGCCAAACAAATTGTTGAGCAATCATGGACCCAAAGCTTGGAATAGTGGAGAGGAAGTGTTAGGGAGGGTACTCACTGCAAACTCTAGTGTACTTCTTTCTGCTTTCTTACTTTGGTGCCATACTCCAAACTCAGTCAATTTCTGCTTTGCGTTTCTACTTTTTTTTTTTTTTACATGCATAACATTCCCCAGATTCCCATTTAACAATACAACCCCCACTATTTCATTCATCATTTTTCATGGACCTGTATTCTCCCCACCCACCTACCCACCCCAGAGTCTTTTACTTTGGTGTAATACTCCAATTCCATTTCAGGTTCGACTTGTGTTTTCTTTTCTAATCTTGTTTTTCAACTTCGGCCTGAGAGTGAGATCATCTCGTATTCATCCTTCTGTTTCTGACTTATTTCACTCAACATGATTTTTTCAAGGTCCATCCAAGATCGGCTGAAAACGGTGAAGTCACCATTTTTTACAGCTGAGTAGTATTCCATTGTGTATATATACCACAACTTGCTCAGCCACTCTTCTGTTGTTGGACACCTGGGTTGCTTCCAGGTTTTGGCTATTACAAATTGTGCTGCCAAGAACATATGTGTACACAGATCTTTTTGGATGGATGTGTTGGGTTCCTTAGGATATATCCCCAGGAGGGGAATTGCAGGGTCATAGGGTAGGTCCATTTCTAGCCTTCTGAGAGTTCTCCAGACTGTTCTCCACAGAGGTTGGACCAATTGACATTCCCACCAGCAGTGTAGGAGGGTTCCTTTGACCCCACACCCTCTCCAGCATTTGCTGCTGTTATCTTTTCTGATGTGTGACATTCTCACAGGAGTGAAGTGATATCTCATTGTTGTCTTGATTTGCATTTCTCTGACAATCAGAGACTTGGAGCATTTTTTCATGTGTTTCTCGGCCTTTTGGATCTCTTCTGTGGTGAATATTCTGTCCAAGTCCTCCCCCCATTTTTGGATGGGGTTATTTGTTGTCTTGTTGTTGAGTCTGGCAAGCTCTTTATATATGTTGGTTATTAAACTCTTATCTGATGTATGGCATGTAAAGATCTTCTCCCATTCTGTGAGGGGTCTCTTGATTTGGGTAGTGGTTTCTTTTGCTGTGAAGAAGCTTTTTAATTTGATGTAGTCCCATAGGTTTATACTTGCCTTAGTCTTCCTTGTAATTGGATTCGTTTCATTGAAAATGTCTTTAAAATTTATGCGGAAAAAAGTTCTTCCAATATTTTCCTCTAAGTATCTGATAGTTTCTGGTCTAACATCCAAGTCCTTGATCCACTTGGAATTTACTTTTGCATTTGGTGAAATACAGTGATTCAGTTTCATTCTTCTGCATGTTTCAACCCATTGTTTCCAACACTATTTGTTGAAGAGACTCTGCTTTCCCCATATAATAGTCTGGGCCCCTTTGTCAAAGATTAGATGTCCATAGGTGTGGGGTCTCATTTCTGGGCTCTCAATTCTATTCCACTGGTCAGTGTGTCTGTTCATGTTCCAGTACCAAGCAGTTTTGATGACAATGGCCCTATAATATAGTTTGAGATCTGGCAGTGTGATGCCTCCGGTTCTGTTCTTTTTTCTCAAGATTGTTTTGGCAATTCTAGGTCTTTTCTGGTTCCAGATAAACATTTGTAGCATTTGTTCTATTCTCCAAAAAAATGTGCTTGGGATCTTGATGGGGATAGCATTACATTTGTAGATGGCTCTGGGTAATATATTCATTTTGATGATGTTAATTCTTCCAACCCATGAACATGGAATATCTTTCCACTTCTTTGTGTCTTTTTCAATTTCTTTGAGTAGTGACTCATAATTTTCAGTATACAAGTCTTTCACTTCTTTGGTTAGGTTTACTCCTAGATATTTTATTGTTTTTGTTGCTATAGTAAAAGGAATTGATTTCTGGATTTCAATTTCTTCTAACTTAGTGTTTGCATAGAGGAATGCCACTGACTTTTGAATGTTAATTTTATAGCCTGACACCTTACTGTATTGCCTGATGATTTCCAAAAGCTTCTTGCTGGATTCCTTAGGTTTTTCCATGTATACTATCATGTCATCTGCAAATAAGGAGAGTTTGACTTCTTCTCTTCCAATCTGTATCCCTTTAATTCCTTGCTCCTGCCTGATTGCTATGGCAAGAACTTCCAACACTATGTTGAATAGTAATGGTGATAGTGGGCAGCCCTGTCTAGTACCTGATCTGAGTGGAAATGCTTCCAGTTTTTCACCATTGAGTATGATGTTGGCTGTAGGTTTACTATACTGGCCCACTTTTTATTATTTTTAAACTTATTTTATTTTAAAGAAAGGGAGAAAAGAGTAAGACCAGGGTACTGATCAGCTCTGGTTATGACAGTGCTGGGATTGAACCTGAAACTTCAGGGCTTCAGGCATGAAAATTATTTTTCATAACCACTATAATGTCTCCCCAGTCCTCTACGAATACTTTAATACCAAGGTTATAGTCAACCAAGGAGGAAGTACAGAGTTATAGTGTCATGCTCTCGTCTTTATGAGAGCAGGAGACCTTGACACTGTGACTTCTCTCCTGTATGTGAATCTTAATTTTTGGACAATAGTGAAGAAATTCTTCTCACAACATTCTGCCAAAAAATGCCTGTCCTCATAAGAGCCAGAGACATTACTTTTACTAACTCTTGCCCCAGGTGGTAATTAGATAATTAAATCTGACTCTGTGGCTAGATTCTACAAGGAGTAGGTGAAATATTACTGATTACTTATTTAGGTCTTATTTTCCAAAACGAGAAAAAAATTCAGTAGTCATGGTTCAAGAGTAATCTTCAGGGAGTCGGGCGGTAGTGCCACAGGTTAAGCGCACATGGCTGAAGTGCAAGGATCCCAGTTCAAGCCCCCAGATCTCTACCTGCAGGGGAATCACTTCACAGGCAGTAAAGCAGGTCTGCAGGTGTCTCTTTCTCTCCCTCTCTCTGTCTTCCCCTCCTCTCTCCATTTCTCTCTGCCCTTTCCAACAACAACAATAACTACAACAACAATAAAACAACAAGGGCCTTTCTCTCCCCCTCTTTGTTTTCCCCTCCTCTCTCCATTTCTCTCTGTCCTATCCAACAACAACAATAATAACTACAACAATAATAAAACAACAAGGGCCTTTTTCTCCCCCTCTTTGTCTTCCCCTCCTCTCTCCATTTCTCTCTTTCCTATCCAACAACGACATCAATAATAACAACAATAACAACTACAACAATAAAACAACAAGGGCAACAAAAGGGAACACACACACACATACATATGGAGAGAGAGGGAGAGAGAGAGAGAGAGAGACAGAGAGAGAGAAATTTGATCTCAGGTAGCTGAGCTACATGTATTCTATATAGTTGGACAGGTACCTTCACTGTTAACCTGAACAGTTCCTTCAGTATTCAGTCTTCTCTCTTCCTTCTCTTTAATAGGTTTTTAAGAACAAGGAATAGGAAGAATGATTCAAGTTATGGAAGGATAAAGTTGTGAGCTCTTTATTCTTTGTTTTAAATTCTTCCTACATTAGCTTGCTCCAATAAGTCTGATTTTTCTAAACTGCTTTTCAGTGGAACCATGGAATGCTTTGTTGCAAAAGCTTCTCAAGTTTTAATACAATACACAGGTCATTTAACCTTATACTTATTAAATTTTCAAATTTCTGACTTACAAGTCCAGGCAATTTCTCATGTTGCCAAATACTGTTAAGTATTCTTCTACCAACTATACCTCAAGGGATGTGTTGGCAATGTTTTGATCACACAAATTCCCAATTCTGGATCCTATAAACTTTTAATTATTAGCCATATTCCAGCAGCAGTCCTCTAATATTTCAGAGAATACAAAACTTTTCTGGGTGCTGGGTAGTGGTGCACCTGGTTAAGCATACATATTACCATGAACAAGGACCCTGGTTCAAGCCCCTGCTCCCCACCTGTAGAGGGGACGCTTTACCAGTGATGAAGCAGGTCTTCAGGTGTCTCTATCTCTCTCTCTGCCTCTCTATCTTTTCCTCCCCTCTCAAGTTCTTTCTGTCTTATCCAATAAAATAGAAAGAAGAAAAAAAGGGGGGGGATGGTTGCAGGGAGTGGTGAATTCATAATGCTGGCACCGAGCCCTATTGACAACCCTGGTAGTAATATAAAAAAGCAAAAACAAACAAAAGCCTGCAAATGTCCAGTAGGCACTCCCAACTTTGAACTAGAAGACCTCTTGTCTCAATAGAAGTATCAGGTATTATAGGACTTTTATTAGCCCTATCATGAGTTGAATTGTGTCCTCCAATAGTATATATTCAAGTCCTAGCACCAGGTACTTTTGAGTGTGACTTTACTTAGAAATATGTTTTTTTGAGTACCAGCGAGAGAGTATAATGGTTATGCAAAAGGCTTTCATGCATGAGGCTTTGAGTTATAAGGTCCAATTGCCACCACCACCTTAAGCCTGAGCCTAGCAGTGCTAAAGGTGAGGAGGAGGAGGGGGAGGAAGGTCTCTGAAGTTGTAACTAAGGATTTTGATATGGAATCCGGAGGCTAAATTAGGCCCTTATAAGAAATGACACAGCAAGATACCCAGGTGCATAGAGAAGAAAGCTATGTGGCACAGATTATAGTTATAAATCAAGGAATGTGTGTGACCATGATGCTAACTTGACTTCCCTGAGAAAACAACCTCAGCAATGTGTCCTGGAACCACACCTCACCAGAGTCCTACCCTACTTGGGAAAGATAGAAAAAAGCTGGGGGTATGGAGAGAAGGACTACTAGTGTATGTTGATGTGAGAGAGATCAGAGGTGTGTGGAGACTTCTTTACATTAAGTAGTCAGGGGAGTTCTCTGTAGAGATGATATTTGAGCTGAAACCTTAATTAAAAAAAAAGAGTTAGTGAGGTGAAGGTAAGAGAGTTGTAGGCATACGTTACAAAGGGAACATATGAATTGATCTCTTTATGTTTGAAGAATAGGTAGAAGGACCATGAATCAAGAATGGCTCTCAAGGAAGGAGTGGTTCAAAATAAAATGAGCTCAGAGAATGGTAGGGTTTGCGGTGATAATAAATCATGGAGTTAAAATTGATAGATGTGATATCCAAAAAGAAATGGGGAGGGTCTCTAGAAGACTAGAACTTAGATACATTGACCACAGCTGTCTACTTGCAACCACTTGGTACAACTATTTATAAAATAAATAAAAATTAAATGTCTGTAAAAGAGAGTCCTGACACATGGACTTTGGGGAGGTTGAAATCTAGTGCCTGCCTAGTTGCAAAGATAAAGAGGACTACCTAGTATCACACTAGCATTCAGATATTTCTTCCTTTTGCATGTTTTCAAGTGGGTTTTTTTTGTTTGTTTGTTTGCTTGTTCTGTTTTGCTTTCATTTACCTAGAGGTGGCAATTCTGCCTGTATTGGCATTATATTTTTCCCTCATATTGGAAAATGTACATGATCTTACTGCATGGTGTTTCCCATATTGCAGTCCTTTAAAGACTTCAAGTGAAAGGTTTGTTCTCACTTGCAGATCAGATTCTTACTCCCTGATGAATGGTAGTTCAGTAGGGTCAGATCTTGTGTAGCTTTGTAAATCATGGTGGAGATGTTTTTTGTTGTTGTTGTTGTTTGTTTGTTTTTAGGAGGTGAATGGTTTACAGTACACTTGTTGGCACATAGGTACAATTTCTCACCTCACTAATATAGGTGTCTGCAAAACACTCTCATCCCCAAATTAGTTCCATCATTATGTACCAAGACCTGAAATGTCCTCCCCCCACCATTTTCATTGTCCTCCTTCCCCAAAGTCTTTTACTTTGCTGCAATACACCACACCAGTCCAAGTTTGACTTTATGTGTCACCTTTATGTTCTTGTAGTAACAAGAGCTACTGGATGAATCATATTAAGTGAGACAAGACAGAATTTGGATTTTATTGTATAGGCATAGGAAGCATTTGAAAGTTAATAGAGAATTGTACCCCTGTTATCTTGCAATCTTGTTAGTCATTATTAAATCACTACTAAATTTTTTTTAAAGAGAAAGTTAATGGAAAAGATGTGGAAGGCTTGTATTGTTAGTTTACCAGAATTATGTTTACTCCTGAGTGTTTCAGTGTCAGTGAGTTTCAGAGGAAGCATTTGGTATACCACTTGGAAAGAAGAAAGTAGAAATCAGTTTTACTTATCTATTTTAACTAGAAGGTCAGAAGCAGGGTATAGGGCACTGTTGTTGTTTTGGTCTGTTGACTCACCTTGTCTGTGTGAGGCAGTAACTGACCCACAGCTCTTTTAACTCCTGCCAATTTTTTCTCATTGAGCTTTCCTAAGTCTTGGGCTGGGAATGTATTTAGCTCTATGACTAAGCACGTCACCGTCTCCTCTGGAACACACACTCTCTTCACAGTTGGAGGCTTGGAGGTGTTGAAAAGCTGACAGTCATTTCAATCCATTCTTATAGGGTCAAGTTTATTTTCAGAAGGTCTAGCTGATCTTTGCCTCTTCTTTACATTTCTCACCCCATTTAAGTGCCAGTCCCAGGCTTTGGCATCAGCCATATACACTGTGTATCTTCTCCTTCAGATAAGGCCTGTATAAGGCCAAAACCCTCCAACAAACTCATTTATCTAAATACAAAGAGTTGTATATTTGTTATACTCCTATGAATATATTTCAGGTGATACATTTAGGAATGTATTATTTTTCATCTTTCTTAGTGATTTCATAATATTGTACAAAAATTATAAGGTTACTGATAATTTGTTTTTTCCCCAAAATCATTTTATTGGAGGGGAGGAGTTGTTGGCACATGGGTACAATTTCTCATCTCCCCATGATAGATGTCTGCACACTACTCCTACCCATAACTCAACCCTTTTCTGCCATTGTGCACTGGATTCAATGCACCAGTGATCTCACCATCCCATCCCAAATATATTTTAACATATGTACACAAATACACATATAGTGAGTGATATATTTTAATGTTTAGAATGTGAGGTTTTTATATATTATCAGCACAGTTGTGCCAAGCCTTATACTTGGAGATGTATTTCACAATCGGCTGTGAACGTTCCGTTGTTGTCATTGTGAAATTATTATTATTATTATTACTATTATTATTTTGTCATCTTGAAATTCTTGGTAGGATTTTAACAAAGGATCCTACATTGTGGAGACTAAGAGAAATTAAGTTTCAAATATTATACTTAGGTTTTAATTTAGACCACTAGGTGGAGGGTTGTGCATTTCGAAATGCAGTTTGGGAAAGAAAATTCTGAACTGAATATGTTAACTTAGAGCTATCCCTTAAGACGTTAAGATTTATAGACAGACCTTTGTTTCCCAAATGTTGTGGTTGGCATTTGGTTTGCTTTAGTTTTGTCCACCCACCAGCTGTGCTGGCATGTCCAGTTTTTTTCCTATGGAGACAAAATAATTAACTGAGTGGACAAGTGCTCTTGTAACTTCCTTTAATCCTAGATAAGGATAAGTCAAAGGCTGAAGAAATCAAACCTACAAGACCATGTATATATTTATGGGAAAAACTTCTCTTTCCTTAACATATATTTTTGAGGTCTTCCTAAGTAGGAAATACTCCACTTTTAGCTAGGCACATGGCCTGCTGATATGAATATTACATTTCTCAGCCTTCCATGTGATTTCACTTTTTTTTCTTTTTAAGAGGCTATGTAGGCAGAGAGGATGTACTGTGTTCAGTTTGCTCTAGAGTCCTTAAAGGAAAATGGTGTGTCATTCCTTCTCCTTTCCTTTTTGGATTTGTATGTGCTGACAAAATTCCAAGTAATAACCAGCAGAAAAGAATCAATATATATATTTTTAAACATCATGTAGCCATACCAGATCTGGCATTGCTGCTTCTTACCTCTTGCAAGATAAATACATTCAATTTATGGTCTGGGAAGTGTGCAGTGGATAAAGAAGTGAGCATGAGGTCCCAAGTTCAATCCCCGGTAGCACATGCACCAGAGTAATGTCTAGTTCTTTCTCTATCTCTGTCCTCCTATATTTACCATAAACAAACAAACAAACAAACAAAAAATGTTAAAAAATCAAATACATGTTATTTTATTTGAGCTTGTAGTTACTATTTTGGAATTCTGCTACATGTAGCCAGTATTATGATATACTATCCATATAAGTAACTCATTTTCTTTTGAAGACCCTGTGATTTTTATCTATTTGGTTCAGGTAAGTGTTTAATTAATTAGAATTTTTTCTTTACTTGGGCATGTGTAATTTAGTCTATATACAAAGTCTCTACCAAACTTATACTTTGCTTTGTATTTTAAATTCTAAAGGAAATATATACACATTACCTAGTAAATATTATTAGAAACACCACTACTTTCTCTAGGGAAATAGCAACTGATCCACATTTTCATAGCACCAGCTCACATTTCATAAACACTTGTTAAAAATTAACCAAAATCATTAAATAATAGAGGAAAACATTCTTCTTTTTCTTCTTTTTTTTTTTTCACACAGTAAAAGCTTCATCCTGAGAGATGAAAAAAAAAAGTCAACTTATATGTAATCTCAGCTAAGGTGACTAAGTACCCAAAATTTGCTATGACAATTCAGCTCTCAGATTGGCTGGCTATTTTGTCTGGTTCCCGTCTCAACACACATCCTGTGGCTCTAGCTATATGTCATCCAACTTCAGGGCAGAAACTTTTTGCTGTACTCAGGGGAGCAAGTCACTGAAAATGGTAGGAAGCAACAGGGAGTACAAATGGGAAAAAAACTAAACTGTGGTTGCAATTTTAATGAGCACTCTGGTTCTTTGAGAGTGTCTGTAGGTAGTTACCAATGAACCCTGTTTAGTTTGATGACTTTCACACCATGTATGGCATGACCAATTCCTAGGGTGTGATAAGTAGTTTGAAAAATCAATAGTACTATAGTCAGTTAGTAAATGTCAGAGTTTTCTGCACACTGTACATTGTAGAGTGTATTGCTCTAAGAATGGGTACTTTTCAAAAATTTCTCTTTATGCTTTGTGTATATTTGCCGCAATAGGGTGATCAAAAGAAGCTGAAACCACTATATTTTAGTTTTTTTCAAGTATATTAGCCTATTGTTTCTTAAATTAAGCAATAATAGTGCTGTTACTGTTTTTACCCAACATGTTTAACATATGTAATAGAAACTGTGCTGTGTCCACTGCTTTTCTGGGTGGGGTTTTCCCTGAAGCCCCATATTCAAATATTTCCCAAGGCAATTCGGGGGATTTTATTGGTGTCGAGGGCTGTTGGGTGGGTTATCTACAAAGAATTAGTCTGTAAATAGTCTACTCTCAAAATTTGCTAGACAAATAAATTTAATGGAATGGACAAGAGAGAAAGATATTCTAGGTTGAAGGGACAATTTATGTTAAAGAGAAGAAACAATAGATTGGATAGGCTCATAATATCTTAAAGGTAATTATAAATTCCATAAAAACTTCTGTAAGAGGTTCTAGAAGCTGGGTCTTTAACCCATTAGGTACAAGTTGGATCAACCTGAACAGATTGGTGTGCTGTATTTGTTAGATGCCTATCCAGAAACAGATGTCATTCTCAAATTGGGATTTTTGGAAAGGGATTCAATATAACACTCAATTTACAAGAGCCTGAATAAAGTATTGCCACAGGGGATGGTTATATAGCACTGAGATGAGACCCTGTTACTAGTAACAGTAGTTATGATCTTTATACACAGAGATGCAGGGAGGGACTAGTTCTTGGAAGTCAGAAGGAAAAAGTGATGGGGACAAGACTGTCTAAGGAACAACTGCTTGTAGCTGGCTGTCAACAATGAATGGGAGATCCTCTAGGCTTCTAGGCAGCCTACTGGCAACTCCACTCACATTCTCTGAAAAACTTGGGGGCAATGCAGTACACAGCTTAAATCCATATAGGTTAATTTCATGGGCACAGAACAGGTGGAAAGGTGTGGGTAAGAGATTTGGAGGGACCAAGAGAATTTGCTTAATGGCAAGCCCAAACCTGAGGACCATTTGCAACTTTATCACATTTACTGTGTAAATATTTTAGATCTGCTGCAGAAATATTTATGTTTGACAATGAGCTGATGTCTTAGACCCTTTGGCATATAGTGTAAAGTATAAAGAGTGTGTACTGAGTGATTGCATGTTCAAAAACTGAAAAGTTTCAACTTTGGAAATACTCCTGACTACTAGGGTTTCTATTAAGTGTACATAGATCTACAAATAGTGAACTGTAAACATTTTGGCTTGTAAATAGGGAACTATGAATATTCTGCTTGTGAGGAATCAAGTGGGATTCGGAAGGCAGAATAAGAGGCTTGAAGAGTGGAGATGGGACATGGAATTATGGCAGAAAGAAGCTTTTAGGCCAGGTCAAGAATATGGATCCTATTCATAAACAGAAGTTGAAAAAAAAAAAAAGAACAGAAAAGGAAAATCAAAGCAGGATTTGACTGAGCTTGGAGTAAGGCACCAAAGTAAAAACCTCTGGGTGGAGGGTGGAAGTGGATGTTCGGCTTCACGGCAGGTGGGGGGGTGGGAAGGATGGGATACAGTCTTTTGGTGGTGGGAATGGTGTTACCTACACTCCCATTAACTTGTGCTCTTTAAAAATTAAAAACAAAGAATATGGATTTGATTGTGAATAATAGTTGGGAGGCAAAAGAGGGGATTGTAATCAAGCCCTTTAAAGGGGATGAGGTTAGACTGTTGGGGAATTATGCAGATGCAGTCTTTGCCCTCAGGTTTTGCCACTTCCCACAATATTCTCAGGTGCTTTCCCCAACCAATCCTGTCCCAACACATCACTCCTGGTTGTTGCCCTATAAAGCCCTCCCACTTCTGCTCCTACACTCTCTCTCTCTCTCTCTCTCTCTCTCTCTCTCTCTCTCTCCCTACCTCCCTCCCTCCCTCCCTCTCCCTCTCCCTCTCCCTCTCCCTCTCCCTCTCCCTCTCCCTCTCCCTCTCCCTCTCCCTCTCCCTCCCCCTCCCCCTCCCCCTCCCCCTCCCCCTCCCCCTCCCCCTCCCCCTCCCCCTCCCTCTCCCTCTCCCTCTCCCTCCCCCCACCCTCTCGCCCAGTGGTGCGGTAGCAGGGGACGGCCATTTTGGCTGGCTCCACATGGCCTGAACCACCCATCTGACCCAACAATAAAGGATTGTGTTCCCTTTCTGCTCCAAACCTCCTTTTTCTGTGTCCCACTGCCGCCAAGCGACAATAGACATATAGCAGAGAAAGACTGCTCTAGTTTCAATGTGCAGATTGAGTTGGACTCTCATACATAGCAGAGGATAGATAGCTTGGATTGAGAGCTTCTCTCACACCTCTCAATAGAAGAAGGAGCCAGGACAGGGGACAGAGAAGGGTGAAGGGCTGACCCTAGTGATTCCCATGATTGCACAAAGTGATAATTAAATGGAAGATAGAGGAAAGAAGCACATATAGAGGACAAGGAGTATCCACAAACAATCATTTTAGATGTAATCTTTGGCACTACTTGCTTAGTAACCTGATTAACAGAGACTGCCAGAACTGGAGATGTATTTCATTGCCAGTTAATCAAGATAGATACCATTTTTTTGATGCCTTTTTGAATAGGAGCTGGGAAAACAGCATAATGGCTATGCAAGAAGACTTCTGTGCCTGAGGCTCCAAGGTCCAGGTTAAGTTTGTAGCACCACAATAAGCCAAAGCTGAGTGCTGTGACAAAAAATAAAATTAAAGAAAATAGTTAATATCTAGAGAGAGAGAGAGAGAGAGAACAGAGAATGCAAAGAGAGAGATCAGAAAATTGCTCAATTCTGGAAGAAGGTGGTGCTGGGGTGGAACCTGCAGTTTCTGGGGCCTCAGGCATAAAAGTTATGTGCTCTAACAGGATGAGCTATCTCTCCCTCCCCTTCTCTATCATAAGGACTCAAGGGTTTAAGCAGCATTAATGACCCAATGGGGAAGTGCTAGAATCTACACTGAACTTCTGTGTTATGTCTTTAATTATTTTTAAAAATTTGCACAGTCCAAGCCTTATACACACAAAAAATTACTCTGACTCCTTGTTTTATTCAGAAAGGTAGGGAGAGCGAGACAGAGACAGAAACAGGGAGAGCACTTTACATGTGCTGGAGGACTTGAACCTGGGTCATGCCTGGAAAGTTATTTGCCCTACCTGTACATTATCACTTCAGCTATGTTGTTTATTATCATATTCCTATTTAATCAATCTGATACATGGCAGTGGTCCACATAAATGTGAATTTGAGTTTTCATGTGGTAAGGGGTAAAACCTGGATTGTCATACATGGCAAAGTTTACACTCTACCAGGGAAGCTATCTCCCAGCTCTGATAGTAATCTGTTTATTGTTTGCTCTGTGTTTTGGTGAATACATGTTCTTTACCTCCATGTTATTCTACTGGTGAGTAAATTTGTTCTCTGTGAAGTCTTTATAAAGACAAATGATCCCTTAAAATTATCATCCTTATACTGTTCCCTAGTTACACTTAAAAGATTTCACTCTTGTATTGGGCCTGAGTAGGCCATGGGGAGTATCTCTTCTTTCAGATAGGCCACGTACATTCACAGACATATATACACATAGAGAAATTTACCGGATAAACCAATATAAAGAACACACAGTGACCTTTATATACACAGTCCACTGTTATACACATGTATTAATAGACATCCATGTTCATCTGCAGACACACATGTAATCACCCAGAGTCAGACTCACACTCACACAGAAGCACAGTACCACAAGCATATATATATACACACACACATACACAAGCAGAACTAAAAAGACTTTAATCCCTATTTCACTGGTCTGTTCTGGATGTCCAAACTTTTAGTGAGAAAGGGCAACTCATTTAGGTTAAAAAACAAGATGGATGATATAACATATCTATTTCTTAGTTTTTAGCAAGTTCTTTGCATTCATCAAAATATTATAACAAGAAGAGATGTATAAAAAAGTCAGAGAAGAAATTAAGCTCAATTTCAGAAAGATAAGTATAGTACAAATTGTCTGAATTCTTAGGGTATTTGTGATTTTCAGAGCACAGGAAAATTATAGGAAATTCACAAGAAGTATATAGTTCTACTTCACATTTTCAAATTGTAATATTACAACTATTAAAAACTTTTTTTAATCTCTTGAGGAAATGGAATAGACAGATCTGATATTTTACAAATATTTTATTGCTGTTTCCTCTCCACTCTGTCCTTAAACTTTCCTGCATTTTTTGGTCCAGTTACAAAGCACATGAAGCAAGGTATGAGACTTGTTCTTCAAACGGATGTCAAGGCAAACTTCCTCTTTAGCAGGAAGATCTGAGACTAGAGGACTCTTAGAGTCCTTTGTAGCTTGGCTTCAATGTAGTTTTGTTCATTGTATAGATGTTTTGTTTGGTTGGTTTTGTTTGTTTGCCATCAGGGTATCACTTGGGCTCAGTGCTGACACTATAGATGTTCCTGGCAACCATTCCATCCCCCATTTTTTTACTTTGTATTTTATTAGATAAGACAGAAACTAAGAGGGGAAAGCAGGTCTAGAAAGGGAGAGAGAAAGTTAGATACCTCCAGACCTGATTCACTGCCTGTGAAGCATCCCCTACAGGTGAAGAGTGAGGGGCTTGAACCTGGGTCTTTGTACATGGTTTTGTGTGTGTAGCTTAATTGGGTGTGCCACCACCTACCCCTTATATTCTTATTTTTTATATTATCACTAACATGATTGAGAAATGATTCAACAGCAGCTTCCAATTCCAGTTTATTCTTACTTCTTATATTATCACTAACATGATTGAGAAATGACTCAACAGCAGCTTCCAATTCCAGTTTCAGTATTAAATCATACTGGTAGGACTTTAGGATGATTTTTGATATTTTTTGATATTTATTTGATTTTTGATAGAGAGAATTAGCATGTCAACAGAACTATCGTATTCCCTAGAGAGACCTGGCATTCAAATTTTTAGACCTTGATTAAGCTTATAAAAATAATTGACTTGGGGGAGTTGGGCTGTAGCGCAGTGGGTTAAGCGCAGGTGGTGCAAAGCACAAGGACCGGCATAAGGATCCCGGTTGGAACCCCGGCTCCCCACCTGCAGGGGAGTCGCTTCACAGGCGGTGAAGCAGGTCTGCAGGTGTCTGTCTTTCTCTCCCCCTCTCTGTCTTCCCCTCCTCTCTCCATTTCTCTCTATCCTATCCAACAATGACGACAACAACAATAATAACTACAACAATAAAACAACAAGGGCAACAAAAGGGAATAAATAAATAAAATAAATATAAAAAAAATAATAATAATTGTCTTGGAACCAATCCAGCAGCCCAGTGACAGTTGTCAATGGCTAGGAAAGTTGCAGTATACAGAATACTACTCAGTTATTAAAAATGATGAAGTATCTCCATTTGCTTCACCTTGGCTGGAATTTGAAGGGATCATATTATGTGAGATAAGCCCAAAAGAGAAAGATGATAACTGAACTATCTCACTCATAGGGAAAAATTAAGAAACAAAGGCAGAAAAGGAAAATATAACTTGGATGGGGTTTAGTGTATTGCACCAAACCAAATGACTACAAGGAAGGTGGATGGGTGAGGGTCTGAAGGTGCTTTGGGATCTTGGTGCATGTTGGTTGAAAAGGACAAGTTGGGGGTGAGAGTGTTTTTCAGACACTTATGGGGAGAGAAGAAATTCTAAGTATTTGTCAGTGACTATACTGTAAACCATGAATTCCCCCACTAATATAATAAATTAAAAAATAAACACTAAAATGAAGCTATAGCAAATACAGACATATCCAGCATTTAATCATGTATTTTACCACTTTTTTGCCCCACATCTTACCTTAATACAGAAAGTTAAGCTATTTCCTTCTTTCCAGGAAGGCAGAAGGAAAAGATGGAACTTTCATTTCTTTCCTTCCCTCCCCCTACTCTGGCCTTCATAGGACTGTGGACCTGTATTTGCAATAATTTCCTTTCAAATTCAAGTTGCTCAGGCAACTATACTCTTTGCTCTAGAACTTGACCCCATTTCCTGATGAATGGTCTTTTCATTTCTTCACTAAGTCCTAAAGGTTTTCACATTCTGCAATTTTCTCTTGCTAAATAGCTGCAGGCATAACTACTTATAAAATCCTAGGCAATCATAAAACCTTAGACTTTCAGGGAAGCTTAGAGACCATTTACTTCACCTCCTTTCATTTCTCAGTAAAGGAAATTGAGTTCTCAAGAGACTAAATAACTAGTTTAATGTCACCCAGCTAATGTGTAAACTGAGTAGAAATTTCCCAAGCTATTTTTTTTGTCATAACTGGAACTACAGCTAAAGGCACTTTATTTTATTTTTTAAAATTTATTTATTTTCACTTTTGTTGCCCTTTTTACTGTTGTTGTAGTTATTATTCATTTCTCATTGTTAGATAGGGTAGAGAGAAATGGAGAGAGGCTGGGAAGACAGAGAGGGGGAGAGAAAGACATCTGCGGATCTGCTTCACCGCCTGTGAAGCGACTTCCTTGCAGGTGGGGAGCAGGGGCCTTGAACCAGAATCCTTTCTTCAAGTCCTTGCACTTCGTGCCACGTGCACTTAACCCGCTGCGCTACTGCGCGGCTCTTGCTAAAAGCATTTTAAAGGGGTAAGAATAAGTGCCTGTAAAGCCTAGGATTCTTACAAAAAAAGTGTTGGTTGAATGAGTCAAGGTATGGTTGACGAGAAAACTCTGGGAAACCCCCTTGCCTCTCAGTTTCTTCTCTCTTGACTGTTTCTATCCAGTAAATAAATAAAGATAATAAAAAAAAAATGTAGGGAGCAGTCTTGGCTAGCAATCCACTAGGAGTTGTGGAATAATGTAGGATGAAAACAATTTGGTAAAGCATCAGGTGTGCTTACACCTCTCTCAGGGAGATGTGAAAATCTAACCCCTCTAACAACAGAAACATTTCCTGATTTAAGGAAAACGCTTTATTTGGGCAAGAGAGCATTAAGTTTATGCAAAATTCTTTCTTGCCTGAGGCTACAGGGTAAATCCCTAGTACCACTAAAAAGTCTCCCCCCCCCCCTTATTCTCATTGGGGCTTTGTGTCTACTGTTATTTCATAGCTCCTATCATATTTTTTTTCTCTTTTCTTTTCCAGTTTCAATGTCAGAGAGAAAAGGAGTTTTCCTGAAACTTCCTCTGTGCATGGCACTCTCATGTGGAGCAGGGGTCTTGAACTTGGGTCCTTGTGCATCTCTTGCGAGGTGTCTTCACGCCCCTTATTTTTTAAAAAAATATTTAATTTATTTATTCCCTTTTATTGCCCTTGTTTTATTGTTGTAGTTATTATTGATGTCAGTGTTGTTGGATAGGACAGAGAGAAATGGAGAGAGGAGGGGGAAGAGAGCAGGGGAGAGAAAGACAGACACCTGCAGAACTGCTTCACCTCCTGTGAAGCGACTCCCTTTCAGGTGGGGAACCGGGGCTTGAAATGGGATCCTTACACCGGTCCTTGCACTTTGCATCACGTTTGCTTAACCCACTGCGCTACTGTGGGACTCCCAAGCCCCTTATTATTTTTTTTATTAGTGATTTAATAATGATCAAGAGGGTTATGATTCTATACAATTCCCACCAGCAGTGCTCTGTATCCCATCCCCTCCACTAGAAATTTTTCTTTATCTGTCAGGGTGTATGGACCAAAGATCTTTATGGAGTGCAGAAAGTGGGAGGTCTGGCTTCTGCTATTGCTTCTTGCTGGACATGAGCATTGACAGATCAATCCATACCTCCAGACTGTAGCAGATTCACTCAAGGTAAATCTTTTAAAAATAAACAAATTGGAGGGGGCCAGTCGGTGGTGCACCGGATTAACCTCACATAGTATAAAGCACAAGGACCCACCTAAGGATCTGTGTAGAGCCTCTGCTTCCCACCTGCAGGGAGGCTGCTTCACAAGCGGTGAGGCAAGTCTGCAGGTTTCCTACTCTTTCTTTTTAAATCTTTATTTATAAAAAGCAAACACTGACAAAAACCATAGGATAAGAGGGTTACAACTCCGCAAAATTCCCACCATCAGAACTCCGTATCCCATCCTCTCCCCTGATAGCTTCCCTATTCTTTATCCTTCTGGGAGTATGGACCCAGGGTAATTATGAGTGCAGAAGGTGGAAGGTCTGGCTTCTGTAATTGCTTCCTCGCTGAACATGGGCATTGGCAGATGGATCCATACTCCCAGCTTGTCTCTCTCTTTCCCTAGTGGGATGGGGTTCTGGGGAAGTGGGTGGGGTCATCTGCCCAGGGAAGTCAGGTTGGCATCATGTTAGCATCTGGAACCTGGTGGCTGAAAAAAAGTTGACATATGGAGCCGAACAAATTGATGACTAATATCTCTCCATCTATATATCTGTCTCTCCTCTCAATTTCTCTTTGTCCTATCTAATAAAAAAAATTTAAAAAAAGGAAAAAATGGCTGCCAGGAGCCGTGGATTCATAGTGCTGAGCCCAGCAATAACCCTGAAGGGGGGGGGGGGAGGAGAAAATTGGAATAGATTGAAAATCACTGACTATTGACCTGATCCACATAGCCCTGATCTATCTCTCATACCATTGCCATGTTGCCTCCTCTCCCCTCTGTGTCATCTACTACAATTGGTTGGAATATTTCTCCCTTACCTATTTTCCCTTCACCTGTATTCTTTTTACTATTCTTTCTGGACTCATCCCTTTCTCAGGGAGGCATCTCTAAGATAGAAATAAGAGACTCTGAGTGTGTACTCTGACAAAGTTTATCATGATATTCACATATTTTACTGTGAATACATAGCTAATTGCCCATTTCCCTCTAAACTGTGAAGCTCAGTGAAGGCAGAGATTTATTTTTTATTTTATAATTTTAGTCTGGTCCACTACTGATTCTTAATCCAAACTCCACACACTGTATATTGGGGGATAAATGAACAGAGAGTTTGAGGCTATGTGCATATAATAAGCCATTCACTTAGAAGAGTCAAAAACTGAAGCTGGGACTGATCTCTGTAACTGTAATCAGCCTAAAACTCACGACAAGTTCAGTAAATAGATCCCTTGCCGTTAACCAAAACTCAACCTTTGCTTACAAGAAATGTGAGCAGAGGACCTGAATTACAAGATTCACCTAGCATCTAACCTTTTGCAGTTGCTTAACCTCCATATCAGAGTTTTCCTGTGTAGTAAAGGACAGTGTAGACAAATACTTAACAAATAGTACACATATGAATGCACAGGAGTCAAGGCACAGAAGAGACTGAGTCATCTCTAAAGGGGGTGGGTTGAGACTAAAAGGCTACATTCTGGTTCCCATTTTTCCCACCTCAAGTCATACGTCTGTCTGGGAGATATGTGTAGTGAGTTCAGTGGGACTCTCATCAGCTCTCACTCACCACCACCATTATCTGGTTGATTAAATTAGTTTGTGTGTTATTGCAAGGGAAGGGTGAGGGGAGAACAAAGTGGCAGTATATGCTGGTGTAAGAATGTGGTAGAGCCGTCCAAAACATTTTCCAGATTCCTTGTTCTCTAGGGGATAATTTTTCTGCTGATATTTTGAATTCTCAAAATTAAATACCTGTACCAGAACTGCCATCACTAAGGTGACAATGGTAGAAATGTGTCCCAGTTTCTTAACATGAGAGGTTTTAAATAATAGTTACTTAAATAAAGAAACATATGGGTAAGATTTTAGAGTGTAGAATTAAAGCAGTCGTAAGAAAAAAAAGGTAAAACATATATATACCAAAATGACACATTGTACAGCTTAAAATTATACAATGTGATATAGTAAATTTTACTTCTAAAATGTGATAAAAACACACTAAAGAATTAGATGTATGGTTTAGTAAGTTTATTTAGTAAATAAAATATTTGGGACATACACTAAGAAGTAATTGTTTACCTGAAATTCACATTTAACAGGGTATAATCCTTTCTCCCCAATCTTAACTGAATAGAGACCTATTATTTTCCTTTAGTTCTGCTTTAATGAGTTAATGAAAAAAGAAAATGTTCTATAAAAGTATTCATTTTGTAGTATCACTGCTTAAATGAAGTGAACATTATCATTTGGTGTCTTTAAAATCACATTTCCCTTCAAAATAGCCATTCTTTTTCACTTATCTTCTCATGAGATTACAACTTAACTTATCTTTTTCAATTATCTCATGTATTTATTGGGTGATATATTTCAACCTTAAATCGATAAGGAATTTTATCATTGTGGGATTCTTATTGCATTACAGTAGCATGCATTATGAAAAATGAAACACTTTACATGGTGGAAATTCTTGGGTACTACATTTCAGTCACACTGTTGAACATCTAGTGGGGGTCCTTTTAGTTTTTATGTAAAAATTCAAGGTGTATATAAACGTATGAGCCTCCATGTATTGTAATCCACTTCCTCAGAGCCAATATTGTTTTTTCTATACTTCACCTTCTCCTCCTCGTCATTACTATGACTACTTTAAAACAAATCACAAACACAATATAATTTACTAGTAAATATTCTAGTAGATAACTCTCAAAAAGATACAATTTTTGAAGTTTTTTAATATTTATTTATTCCCTTTTGTTGCCCTTGTTGTTTTATTGTTACAGTTATTATTGTTGTTGTTGATCTCGTTGTTGGATAGGAAAGAAAGAAATGAAGAGAGGAGGGGAATACAGAGAGGGGAGATAAAGACAGACACCTGCAGACCTGGGTCACCGCTTACAAAGTGACCCCCCCCCCGTAGGTGGGGAGCCAGGTGCTGGAACTGGGATCTTTATGCCGGTTCTTGCTCTTTGCGCCGCCTGCGCTTAACCTGCTGCGCTACCCACCCCCCCACTCCCAGGATACTATTTCTTAAAGTTCTACAAATCATAGTCAAAACTAAGAAGTTTACATCATTATACTACACACACACACACACACACACACACACACATTCACACACGGCTCAAATTTTCCCAATTGTCTCATGGTCATAATTTCTTATATTTCTAAAATCAGAAACTGGAAGCTAAATAAAGCTCCTTTGTTGTAATATGTTGACATTACCCCCCTCCTAGAGTATTTATCGAAACAACTTTGCTGTTCTATCAAGTCTCCTACATTCTAGATTTCTTATTTGTATCCCCACACTATTATTAACATGGTCCTCTTATAGATTCTATAAACTGGTAAAACCTAGAGATTTGGTCTGATTCAGATACTTTTTTTTTACAAGAATGCTTAATAGGTGCTAGTATGCACTTGTATCAAGTCAGATAGTCATTGTCTAGATTTTTTTGGTTAGAAATTTGCAACATGATATTAGTGTTATCATTTTTTTCACACTTATTATTGGGAACTTTCCCCCACCAATGATTTTCACCTTTGCTTGTGTAGCTAAATAGCATAGATTATTTCCTTGGGAAACACTCTGAGATGGAAATTGCTTTTCAGAGGTTGAAAGGAAAGGTCCAGAGGACAATACAGATAGGAAAGTAAGGAAAGCAGGACTAGACAAGGGAGAAGTTAAACTGTCATTGAGTTGCAGTGGAGGACTCCTTTAATCCTACATGGAGCTTGGAAACTTAGCCCTTCAAAGTTGAAGCTATAGTTTAGTTCCCCTACACCTCCATTCTTTATGAGTTGTCCCAGGTTATAGATGTAAACTTGAGTATGCTTGCGTCTTTACCTGAGGAAATCTTAGTAGTGGACACTCCTGGCAGCTGAATCAATCTTAATCTTGAAGGAGGATCTAAGTGGTGCACTGAAGTATCCAATAGGAAAAGGTGGGACCTAGCTCACTATAGTGGTGGTGGGTATAGTATCCTTACACATATCAGAAGGAGATAAACTGCACCTGCGTAATAGCAACTGTCTTGTAAAGCATTATTTACTACCTCTCCTCAAAGACACATGATTTGATATTTTTCCTCTTTCTTTACAGATTTATAAGTTTATACACTAATGTCTTCCAAAGGTAATCTATATGATTTTAAACTAACCTAAATTCAAGAATTTCTTAAAAAACATATTTGTAACCTACTAGAGTAGTTTAGTTATTCATACTTATTCCCATTTTTGGTCTAGGGAACCTTCTTTGGTGAACTCACAAACCCTTGGATCTGACCCTCAGTAGTTTTACATTCTTGACGACAAGAGTATCCATTATCAATACACATAAATTTGTGGCCTTTCTATATATAAACAAGAAGTCAGAATAAAGGGAAATAAAAAACTCAGTCCCATTTACAGAAGAACTCAAAAAAATAAAATATCTCAGGATGAATCTCATGAAGGAGGTGAAAGACCTTTACAACAAAAACTATAGGACATTGTAAAAAGAAACAGAGAAGGAAACACAGAAATGAAAGGACATTCTTTGTTCTTGGACTGGAAAAATAAACATTATTAAGATGGTTATTACACCAAAAACACTCTTCAACTTTAGTGCAATCCCTATCAAGATCCCAATGGAATTTTTGAGGCAAATTGGACAACTTGTCTAGAGATCTGTGTGGAACCACAAAAGGCCATAAATCACCAAAGCATTTCTGAGAAAAAAGAAAAAAAAAAACAGAGGTATCACACTCCTCAACTTCACTTTAAACAACAAAGCAATAGTAATCAAAACATTATGGTACTGAACTAAAAATGGACACTTGAATCAATGAAACACAATTGAAAACACAGAAATGAATCCACACATATACAACCACCTAATCTATGACAAAGGGATCAAAACCATTTAATAGGGTAAAGAAGGTCTCTTCAAAATGGTGCTGGGAAAATTGGACAGCCATATGTAGAAAAGTGAAACTAGACCACCATCTAACACCATACACCAAAGTCAAATCAAAATGGATCAAAGATCTGGATATTAGACCAGAAACATTAAAATTTATAGAAGAAAATGTTGGTGAGACTTTACAGGATCTTCACATCAAAGGTATATTTGGAAACTCAACTCCCCAGGCATGGGAAATGAAAATAAGTGTAAATAAATTGGATTACATGAAAATAAAGAGCCTCTACATCTTGAAAGCAAACTATGCAAGGATAGCCAGGTAACCTAGTAAATGGGAGAAGACATTTCACGTCACACATCAGACAAATGATGTATACCAAACATCTATACAGAATTGGTACAGATCTACCAAAGAAGCAAAAGCAGCCAAAGGAAGAGGTGGGCCAAAGAACTAAAGAGACAGTTCTCTAAAGAAGAGATACCCATGGCCCACAGACACAGAAAGAAATGCTTCACTTCACTTATCATTAGAGAAATGTACATTAAAACTACACTGATACACCATCTCACATCTGAGAGAATGGCTTACATCAATAAATCAGGAAATGACAGGTGTTGGTGAGGTTGTGGGGGAAAAGGAACTCTGCTACATTGCTGGTGGAAATGCAAATTAATACATCCCCTTTGAAAGATTATATGGAGAGTTCTTAAATAAAGATAGAATCATTTTATAACCCAGTGATATCAATCTCAGGTATTTATCCAAAGGACAGTGAAACACTAATCCAAAGGGATATATGCACCCTTATGTTCATAGTTGCATTATTCATAATAGGTAAAGAATGGAAGTAACCTAAATGTTCATCAATAGATGACTGGTTAATGAAGTTATGGGATATATATATTTCATGAAAACTACTCTGTAGGAAAAAAAAAAGATGGTATTGTGTCCTTTGGGACAAAATGGCTGGAACTGGAGGAGAGTACTTAGTGAAAAACTAAAGAGATTAAAGATGGTTTCACTCACATGTGGAATCTAGAGATCTGATACACATAAATTTGAGAAGAGAGAGAGTGTTAGAGAGAGAAGGAAGCAAACTGTTTCTAAGGCTTATGAGAACTATGGTGGTTCTCTTTAGGAGGTGGGAGTGTGGGGATACAGAACTTTGGTGTGGGAATTATACACCATAATCTTAAGTCTTGTGAACTACTATTTATCACAAATAAAAAAGTTAAAAAAAAAAGTATCCATGAAGAAATTATCACTTCTCTGAGGAGTCTGGATTCTTTTTTTTTTTTTTGTCTGTTTTATTTATTTATTTATTTATTTATTATTATTTTTTTTGTGATTTACTTTTTTTTTTTTAATTTAAGAAAGGATTAATTAACAAAACCATAGGGTAGGAGGGGTGCAACTCCACACAATTCCCACCATCCAATCTCCATATCCCATCCCATCCCCTGATAGCTTTCCCATTCTCCATCCCTCTGGGAGCATGGACCCAGGGTCATTGTGGGTTGCAGAAGGTAGAAGGTCTGGCTTCTGTAATTGCTTCCCCGCTGAACATGGGCGTTGACTGGTCGGTCCATACTCCCAGTCTGCCTCTCTCTTTCCCTAGTAGGGTGTGTCTCTGGGGAAGCTGAGCTCCAGGACACATTGGTGGGGTCTTCAATCCAGGGAATCCTGGCCAGCATCCTGATTGCATCTGGAACCTGGTGACTGAAAAGAGAGTGAACATACGAAGCCAAACAAATTGTTGAGCAATCATGGACCCAAAGCTTGGAATAGTGGAGAGGAAGTGTTAGGGGGGTGCTCACTGCAAACTCTAGTGTACTTCTGCTTTCACATATATATTTTGCAGTAGTTTATAGATACGTGTGAACATATGCTCTCTCTCACAGAAACTGGTGTCTATCTAGGTTTTGGGACTTTGTTAGAAAGTGAACCACCTGAGATGAAATTAGAGTATACTATGAAAGGAAAGGTCTCACCCGAGTAATGAAGCTGAAGGGTTGTCATTCCACATGTGAAGTCTCTGGACACAGTCTGAAGTGAAGCATGTTGAGGTGGCAATCGTTGCGTTGGTTAGGTTGTGATCGACGGATGCAATATTATTTGATATGGATTGGGAGAGGCATACGGGAAAGTGGGCCCTATCCAAGGGTTCCAGGACTGGGGGAAGTAGGAGCTCTATAGTGGAGATGTGAGGTTCCTGTTGTCTTAGGGTTCCAAAAGACAATCGATAGTTAATGTTATCATCACATTATTTGGTAATTGGGTTAACTTTGAAAAGTCCTTTTGTTAGGGTTTGCTGTACAGTACCCAGTATCTTGTATATAGCTGTGCTATTGGATGCTTCCTGTTGTCTTAGGGTTCCAAAAGACAATCGATAGTTAATGTTATCATCACATTATTTGGTAATTGGGTTAACTTTGAAAAGTCCTTTTGTTAGGGTTTGCTGTACAGTACCCAGTATCTTGCATATAGCTGTGCTATTGGATGCTTCTGATCTACTTGGTCTAGGCTTTTGAGAGAGTCTGCATATCAAATACACAGCCTATATATTAAAAAGATTCAGTTTGTGTTTTGAAAAACTTTGAGACATACAATTGATTTTCCCCCTCTCAAATTAATTAACTAGTGATTTATATGTCTACATTTTGCTATGAGTGTATATAAACACCATTCCCATCACCAAAAGACTGTGACCCATCCCTCCCACCCACTCCCACCCCCCACTGGCCCAGGAAGCTGCATGTCTACCCCTCACCACAGGGTTTTTACTTTGGTGCCCTACTTACAATTTGGTCAGGTCCTGCTTTTAGTTTCCCTTTCAGATCTTCTTCCTCAACTTCTGTTGATGAGTGGGATCATCCCATACTCATCTTTATCTTTCTCACTTAGCTCACTTAACATAATTCCTTCTAGATCTGTCCAAGATGGGTCAGAGAAGGTGGGTTCATTGTTCTTGATAGCTGCATAGTATTCCATTGTGTAGATATACCACAGATTTCTCAGCCACTCATCTGTTGTTGGGCACCTGGGTTGCTTCCAGGTTTTAGCTATTATGAATTGTGCTGCTATGAACATAGGAGTACACACCTCTTTTTGGTTGGGTGTTATGGAGTCCTTGGGGTATAACCCCAGGAGAGGAATTACTGGATCATATGGAAGGTCCATGTCTAGCCTTCTGAGAGTTTTCCAGACTGCTCTCCACAGAGGCTGGACCAATTTACATTCCCACCAGCAATACAAAAGTGTTCCTCTGTCCCCACAACCTCTCCAGCATTTGTTGCTGCTGTCCTTTTTGATGTATGCCATTCTTACAGGAGTGAGGTGGTATCTTAGTGTTGTCTTAATTTGCATTTCACTGACAATCAGTGACCTAGAGCAGTTTTTCATATGTTTGTTAGCCTTTTGGATCTCCTCTATGGTGAATGTTTTGTTCATATCCTCTGCCCACTTTTGGATGGGGTCATTTGCTTTTTTGGTGCTAAGTTTGCTGAGCTGTTTATATATTTTGGTGATTAGTTTCTTGTCTGATGTCTGGCATGTGAAGATCTTCTCCCATTCTGTGAGGGGTCTCTTTGTTAGTTTAATAGTTTCTTTGGATGTGCAGAAGCTTTTCAATTTGATGTAGTCCCATTGGTTTGTTTCTGCTTTAGTCTTCCTTGCAATTGGGTTTGATTCATCAAAGATGTCCTTGAGGTGTTAGGTGGGAAAGTGTTTTACCAATGTTTTCCTCTAAGTATTTGATTGTTTCTGGTCTGACATCTAGGTCTTTGATCCATTTGGAGTTGATTTTTGTTTCTGGTGAGATAAAGTGGTTCAATTTCATTCTTCTGCATGTTACAACCCAGTTTTCTCAGCACCATTTTTTGAAGAGAGCCTCCTTCTTCCATTTAATCCTTTGGGCCCCCTTATCAAAGATTAGATGTCCATAGGTGTGGGGGTCTGGATTCTTTTTAAGGGAGAAATTATATTTAGAGGTCTTTTTATGTTCAAAGACTTATTTTCAAGTGGTGCTCACTGAGGTGATTATTGCTCAGTCTTTCTGGTGGAGAAATCTAGGAAAAACACACATTCCTAAAGGAAAACTGCATGGTAAATTCTAGTTTGGATTTAGATTTATAGTGGCATACCAATTTTTTTTGAGTGGTTATATCTTTTCTTTGAAATCCTGGTTATTCTAACTTTAATATGCTTTTTTTCCCTTTTTATTTATTTATTTTAGCTAATCCCCACTTTTCCTATACAACTCTGAATTACCTACACATTTTTCCATCTGGGAAAAATGGGCCAGGAAGTCCTTTCATTTACTGTTTTTCAAGAGTCTACAGCTCCTAATAATTAATATCCCCCACAAAATATTTTGGGGCAACATGTTCTGATCCCCCTTCAATATCATACTGAAGAAACTGACATTAGTACAGTCAATAGGACTTAATCCAGTTTATCATCTATACATATATATATTCATTTGTATGCTCTAGTTCTCTGTTTTTTAAAAAATGTATTTACTCATTATTGTGTGACAGAATGGGTAGGAGAGAACAAGAGCATCACTCCATATGTGGTTCTGGGGATTAAACTCATACATGCAAACCTGTGCTCTTCTTTTTTTTAAAAAAAAATTTATTTTTTTATTTTAGAAAGGATAAATTAACAAGTCCATAGGGTAGGAGGGGTACAACTCCACACAATTCCCACCACCCAATCTCCATATCCCACCCCCTCCCCTGATAGCTTTCCCATTATCTAGCCTTCTGGGAGCATGAACCCAGGGTCATTGTGGGTTGCAGAAGGTAGAAGGTCTGGCTTCTGTAATTGCTTCCCCGCTGAACATGGGCGTTGACTGGTCGGTCCATACTCCCAGTCTGCCTCTCTCTTTCCCTAGTAGGGTGGGTCTCTGGGGAAGACGAGTTCCAGGACACATTGGTGGGATCTTCAGTCCAGGGAAGCCTGGCCGGCATCCTGATGGCATCTGGAACCTGGGGGCTGAAAAGAGAGTTAACATACGAAGCCAAACAAATTGTTGAGCAATCATGGACCCAAAGCTTGGAATAGTGGAGAGGAAGTGTTAGGGGGGTACTCACTGCAAACTCTAGTGTACTTCTGCTTTCACGTATATATTTTGCAGTAGTTTATGGATACGTGTGAACATATGCTCTCTCTCACAGAAACTGGTGTATATCTAGGTTATGGGACTTTGTTAGAAAGTGATCCACCTGGGATGGAATTAGAGAATACTATGTAAGGAAAGGTCTCACCCGAGTAATGAAGCTGAAGGGTTGTCATTCCACATGTGAAGCCTCTGGACACAGTCTGAGCTGAAACCTGTGCTCTTCTACTGAGCCATCCCGCTAGCCACACTGGTATTTATATCGCGTGTGTAGCCTTACATCACCACTTCTAGTTAGAAATTTAAGAATATTTTTGTTGCCTGAATTATCTTTCTACTATTTGAAAACCAGAGTGAATTCTTGAAAGTTTTAGGTTTTTATTTTTATATGAAAATCAGATGCCAGTTTTCTATAATTGGCTCGTATGGAAGTGGGAAACTGAGGAAAACTCCAACCTGCCCCATTGTCCTGTATCTCAAAGCCTAATCTTAGTTTTCCAAATTGTGTCTTCTTCAGAATGTCTTAAGGTAGAACTTTTTATCATCTTGTGTAGATTCAGGCCAGAGATTTCTCTATTGTGTTTTCTTTACTAGCCATATCCTATTTTCCCCTCTAATACTTATGCAATCTGGTCTGACATAAGTTCCCTCCTTATTTTCTAGCACAAAATGTATAAGTAAATTTAAATTTCAATAAAACTTCAAAAAATAGGGGTAAACACATTTATTCAGTCTGACATTTTGAAACAAATATCTGTTTTTTTCAATTACCTTCAACAAGTAAAATCTGGTATTCTATACATGAAAAATCAAGTGGTTTGCAATTGTTTTATATCAGAATTTTTTTCCTTTTTAAAAAATTTATTTATAAAATAAATAAATATCAACAAGACCATAGGATAAGAGGGGTATAATTCCACATAATTCCCACCACCAGAACTCCACATCCCATCCCCTCCTTTGAAAGCTTTCCTATTCTTTGTCTTTTGACCCAGGATCATTATGGGGTGCAGAAGGTGGAAGGTCTGGCTTCTGTAATTGATTCCCCACTGAACATGGATGTTAACAGGTTGGCCCATACTCCCAGCCTGTTTCTGTCTTTCCCTAGTAGGGTAGGGTTCTGGAGAGATGGGGTTCCAGAGTACCTTGTTGAGGTCATCTGCTTAGGGAAATCAGGTTGGCTTCATGGTAGCTTCTGCAACTTGGTGTCTTAAAAAACGTTTAGATATAAAAAAGAACAACTTGTTTAGTAATCTGGGGCCTAGAGGCAGGAATATAGCAGATGAGATTTGGGGTCTCCATTTTGGAAAAAGCTAGTAGGTTTATTTTGGGTATACTCCAAGGGGCCTGTGACTTTACTAATTTTTGCCTGCTTCCGATAGCTAACATGCAGGTAGAACAAAGGTATTGTCTGGAAGATGTTATCAGAGTTGGAAATAGGACTGGAAAGCTGTATCAGGACAGAGAGTAGCTCCAAAATATGGGAAAAGTATATAAATACCATTAACTGTAAAACCCACTGGTTTGATCTGGGGCATATATTCTGTGCAGGAACTTGTAGGTCAGAGCTCACATTCTGTGATCATGGCTAGGAACATTTTAGGCTGCACCCACTGTCGGACTCATCTTCCTCAAGTGGTAGAGTATTTCAGTCTAACCTCCCTTCAGAGAGTGGGGTCCTTACCATTGTTGATCTACATTGAGTTCAAGGTCCTGTAAGGGCCCATAAAGGGCCCCATTATGTTGTTCCTGATGGAGATAACCAGTGACAGTGTAGAGAGGGATCTGTTAGAGGTCTAGGCCTAACATGTCTGTGTGGGAATCCCAGGATTTCCTGACTAGGACCCTGGGAGATGAGGTGACCTGGTAGAAATTAAAGGAGCCATCATTAAAGTATGCTGGTCTCTTGCCATTATCCAGCTTTTGTAGTCCTTACTTTGTCTGACAAGGTTATCCTTAGAATGTTTGAGGGGAGTGAAATAGGAAGTAGGTGTGGAGAATATCTAGGTATAAGTAGAAACTATTTGATTAAATACTTTATGTTGTCTTTTTTTAGATCTTTCTACTTGCATGCTGTACTTAGTGGGTCACTGCAAACTATTGTGTACTTTTGCTTTAAGGTATATATTTTACCCTAACTTATGGGTACATATGCACATGTGCTCTGTCTCTTGGACCCTGCTCCATATCTAGGTGCTGGGGCTTTGTTAGGAAGTGCACCACCCAAAATGGAGTTAAGGAGTCCTATGAGCTAAGAACCGTCTCACTAGAGCACTGGAGGTGAAGAGTTGAGATCTTATGCCTGTCATCTGTGGACACAGTCTGAAGTGAAACATGTCAAGGTGGTCCTGGTTGTGCATTAGAAATTCTTAATTTAATAAGCATATATGGAATAGCTAGGTGTGGCACTTCTGGTTAAATGAACATATTACAAAGTGCTAGGATCTGGGTTCAAGACCTGCAGGGTAAAATCTTCACTAGTGGTGAAGTAGGTGTCTCTCTGTCTCTTTTCTTCAACCTCCCTCTCCTTTCTCAATTTCTCTTTGTTTCTATTCAATGCTAAATAAATGTATAAACAAAAATTTTAAAAAATTTAAAAAATGAGTATATATAGAGGTCCAGGGAGATATTTCAGCCTGTTAGATCACAGAATTTGTATGCCTGAAGTTCCAGAGGCTGCAGATCTGATCCCCTGCAAACCTTGTGCCAGAGTTGAGCAGCACTCTGGTCTCTATCTCTTTCTATTCTCATAGTCTATCTTGCTCCCAAAGTATATATATATTAAAAGAAATCTATTTGGAAACCCAAGAGTTTTTAAAAATTTCTTTTCTTTCATACATTTACTTGTTTCAATTATATGCTTTCTTAGGAGCTATAATGACATAAATTGTGCTACTATGATCTGTTGTTTGTCTTCTGACTCAAATTTTGACCCTGGGCTAGACTGCTGAGCTCACTGCTGGCAGTAACAGAGCAGTGTCTGACTCCAGGTTAATCTTTTTCACTTGACTTTTATTTAGATGGATGCATATTTCAGTACGTTAGAGAAGCCTTATCTGAACTACCAAGCTCTAGTTCTGACTCCTGCATTTCCAGAATCAGAGTGAATATGATACCATGAATTTAATCTTATAAGAAGATAGTTAAAGGATAAGAGCATAATATCCAGATAAAGCTGTCCTGTAGGTTCTGAGAAATAAATTTCTGGGACACAAAAGAGAATTCAATGAAATGCTGAGTAGATCTATTAGCTATTTTCATTCCATCAAATGATAGAACAAATGTACATGTTCTTAAGCTGAAGCTAGAATACCTTGAAAGGAATTTACTGGAAAAGTGAGAATCTTAATGTAGGAGAGACAGTTAAATAGCTTTCTCTAGAATTTGGAAAGGTTCACATCTATATGAGTCATAGATTCTTATGGGATGGATAAGTTCAACAGCTAATAGCTTCTCAGTGTTACTTTTCAGCCCCAGGAGTCAGTAATTTAGTATACTTAAGTGGGGATCTCCCTGACATTTTTGCATTGAACATAAGAATAAATAGGTAATAGCATATCTATATAACTAGCTAATGTGTCATTTAGGCTGCCTGAGGGCTGCAGTAAATTGTTCTGCCACCTTTTAAAGCGAATATACAAATGTTAAGCATCAGTGGTAAGATCATCCTATGCTTTATTTTATTATTATTTCTCCCCTCCGGTGCTGATAAATGAATTGCTTATGAGAGGGAAGAGAGGATTCGCTTAATAATTTGTAATCAGATATGCCACACAGCAAATGTGTGCTTCCTATTTCTCGATTTTAGTCATCTTTTATCCCAAGAAAAACAAATGAATCTCATAACATGGGAAAGGGTTGTAGTAACCATTGAATGTAAATTTCTATAGAAATTAATTTAAAGTGAGAATGGAGCAATGGAATACACTTGTGGTTGGTGCCTGTGTTATTATGCTTTCTACAAATAATGCTAGAAATAACACTACTAACACTATACCTATGTTCTAAATACTTTACTAATAATAACTTATTGCTTAAAAAAACTCCACTTCCACTTTACTAATGAGGACACTGAAACCACAGGGGTTATAATGATTAGCCCATAGTCACTCAGAGTGGATATGATGCTCAACTACTGCTAATGAAATACTGATTTCCTGACCACATTTGAGTTTGTTCAATATTGTGTTTCTTGGGAAGACTTAATCAGTTTTTGAGAAAACACAGCATTTTGTCCAATTTCAAATTAGGAAGAATCTTTGAGTCAATCCTTTAGTCTGTAAAAGTCCCTTAGAGTCTTTACGTGGATAATTAGTGGTGAACAATATCAATTATATCTAAGTGGACAAATTTAATTACTACAGAAGACCAATTGATTTCTTTAATTGTCATTGATCGTTCAGTGGTTATCTCAGTGTAAAGATTGGTACATTCTGAATCTTTAAATAATTGCTTTATTAAGTTGCCAAAGGTTGTCACTGAAGTAAAAGTAACAAACCCTCCCTCCCTGCTTTCCTTTCCTTTCCAATGACTAGTAAACTCTCTGAGGGCCCAAGATATTCAACATCAACAATATTAATTTATATATGGATTCATGGAAGGTTCTCATTTTTTATATAAGTAGATTTATTGGAGGCAGTCATAGCCTAATTTTCTGGACTGTGAGGATAAGAACTCTCAAATAAAATACTAGAAAGAAAGGGAAAAAAGAAAGAAAAAGAAAAAAAAAGCTTCCAAGAGCAGTGGATTCACAGTGCTGGCACTGAGTCTCAGCAATAACCCTGCAAAAATAAATAAATAAATTACATATGCATATCATTACTTGGTGGCTACATATATACCTAAAATATTTGAAGGTGTTTACAGCTCTTGTGACCAACTTTTACATGAAAAACACAAATATTTTTACTTATTAACTCTTATTTTCTGTATCAACATTTACATAAAGAAATAAAGTAAGCTAAAGCTTTGATTAAAATATTGTTGAAATTCTGAGAGACAACATTTTGCTCACCTGAGATATCTGTTGCCATGAAATGACTAGTATACTTTAGTATTGGTCTTGTATGCAATTAGGTTAAATGAGGAATTGAGTAGAAACATAGACATATATCATCAAAGTCTACAGTCCAACTGTTGAGAAAGAAGAAAGTGTTTGGCTTTGGGTTATTTATTTAGTAACACTGGACCTATGTGTATGCAATATTCCACTTCTCCCAGAGTGACTTAAATATTTTTTTGATAGAGGAAGAGGGAGGAAGGGAAGAAGGGAGGTATGGAGACAGAAATAGAGACAGAGAGAGAGAGATGAAGAGATACCGTCACACAACCCCACCATGGATGGAGCTTCCGTTAGTGCCACGATGCACGTATGTGATGCCAGAGCTTGAACCTGGGGTTATACAGGGTGTGTATACTAAGGCTGACCTAAATCTTAGACCTTGTCATTAAAAAATGATGGCTCTCTGATGAGATAGGGAGTTTCACATGAGAGAAGGCTAGAGAGAGAAAAATCAGAGCATCACTCTGGCACTTGAGACACTTGGGATTGAACCAGGAGCCTTAGCCATGCAAGTCCTGTGCTTTACAGCCAAACTATCTCCCTGGATGTGCTTCATTTTCTTTCTTTTTGGGGTGGTGGTGGTGGTGGTGGTTTAGGGGCTAGTATGAGCCTGACTGGTTGTCTATATTGATTAAATCTCCTGAATGCATGTTTAGCTCCTGATTCATTTGTTCTTTTACATTTGATTATATTATGCCAAACATCTGATTTTTTTTCCTTGGTGGTGCCAAACATACATTCTCTGTGGAGGAATATTGTGATTTTGGCATTTAGTTTGCACTGTTATATGTCTTCATTTCAAATTTTTAAAAAGATTTATTTATTGGTAGAGAAAAAGAAAGACAAAGGGAGAAAAATGGGTCACTTTGGCACATGCAATTCTGGGGGTCAACTCAGGTTGTCATGCTTTTTTTTAAGCACTTGAAACATTTTATTGCAAATGATACACAAAACCTGAGGAAATCTAAGGCCTAAAATGCCAACACTTGTTTCTCTTTCCACCACCCCCTTTTTATTTATTTATAGAAAGGAGACACTGACAAAACCATAGGATAAGAGTGGTACAACTCCACACAATTCCCACCACCCAATCTCCATATCCCATCCCTATAGCTTTCCTATTCCTTAACCCTTGGAGTATGGACCAAAGATCATTGTGTTATGCAGAAAGTGGAAGGTCTGGCTTCTGTAACTGCTTCCCTGCTGAACATGTGCATTGACAGATCGGTCCATACTCCCAGCCTGCCTCTCTCTTTCCCTAGTGGGGTGGGGCTCTGAGGAATTGGAGCTCCAGGACATATTGGTGGGGTTGTCTGTCCAGGGAAGTCTGATTGGCATCAGCCTAGCATCTGGAACATGGTGGCTGAAAAGAATTAACATGTAAAGCCACACAAGTTTTTGACTAATCATGACCCTAAAGGCTGGAGTAGTGCAGATGAAGAGTTGGGGGGGGGGGTCTCCATTTTGTAGATAGCTAGTAGGCATATTTTAGTTATATTCCAAAGAGCCTGTGGCTATACTAGTTTTTTTTTTCTTCCTGAGCCTGAAATCTGATATGCAGGTGAATCCTAGTTATTGTCTGGGGAGATGATGTTATGGCTGTTGAAAAAGTATCAGAAAGTTGGATCAGAGAAGAGAGTAGCTCCCTAATATGGGAAAGGTATATAAATATTGTTGACTGTAAACCCCTTCGATTTGATATGATGTAGGGCCCATATTCAGTTTAGGAGCCTATGTGACCTCTGCGTCCCTGTAGATCTGAGCTCATATTCTGTGGTCATGAGTAGGAACCTTCCAAGCTGCTTCAGTAACAGGACCCATCTTCCTCAGGTATAGCATAGAGTATGTTGTCTATCCAAGGTCCTATGAGGGCCCACAAAGGGGTCTGTTTTGTTGTTTCTGATAGAGATAACCATTAACAATGGAGAGAGAAATTATTTGGAGGTCTAGGCCCATCATTTCTGTTTGGGAATCTCAGGACTCCCAGAATAGGGTCCCAGCTGATGGGGTGGCCTGATAGTGACTAAGGAGTCATAGTTAAAGTATGCCACTCTCTTGCCCTTATTCAGCTTTTGCAGTCCTTGCTTTGATAAGGTTAACTTGGGAGTGAGTGAGGGAAGTATAATAGGAAATAGGTGAGGAGGGTGTCTAAGTCTAAGTAGATACTTTCATTATGAACTTCATACTGACTCACTGTAGACTATTATGTACTTCCACTTTCAGGTATGTATTTTGTCCTAATTTATGGATATATGTGAACATCTGCCCTATCTCATGGGACCTGGTCTATATCTAGGTTTTGGGACTTTGTTAGGAAGTGAACCACCTGGAATGGAATTAGAGAATCCTATGAAAGGAAAGGTCTCACCCGAGTAATGAGGCTGAATGGCTGATATTCTACACCTGACGTGTCTGGATATAGTCTAAAGTGAAGCATACCGAGGTGGTACTCATTGCATTGATTAGGTTGGGTTCACCAGATGATATATCATTTGGTATGAATTGAGAGAGGCATGCAAGAAAGATAACCCCACTGTAGATGGTTCAGAACTGTGGAAATCTAGGCTCTATAGAGGAAGCGGGAGGTTCCTGCTATCATAGAGTTTAAGAAGGCAATAGATAGTTATTGCTATAATCATATTATTTGGCAATTGGATTAACTTTGAAAAATATCTTTGTTAGTATTTGCTGTATCATATACAACATCACCATAATTTATGTACTTTGACATTATTTGTATATAGCTGTGCCACTGGTTGCTTCTGTTCTTCCTGGTCTAAGATTTTAAGAGTCAACATGTAAAAGACTCAGCAGTTTGAGACATTCAATTTTTCCCCTCTCATATTAATTAAATAGTGATTTATATGACTACAAATTAATAATAAAAGTGTACATAAACACTATTCCCACCACCAAAATATTGTGTCTCATTCCACTCCACCCCCCCACCCCACCCCCGCCTCATGAAGCCGAACATCCACCCTCACCCTCAACCCAGGATTTTTACTTTGGTGCACTCCAAAGGACCTCATGCTTTGAAGTATAACACCCTAGCCACTTTACTGCCTCCCAGGCCATTATAGATTCATCAACCATTGCAGTCCACCATGGGGCAACTCTACAAGTTTGGGTTAAAGGGATGAATTTCTGACTACGTTTTACTAGAAAGACTGTAAATATGTTAACTGAATTATACATAGGCACTTGAACAATATACTGTAGATTCTAACATTACTTTAATGTTGATATCATGTTCAAGAATATTTAAAATATATTGCCATAACATTTTCTAAATAACCATACTGTAATTTAATGTTCTATTTGGCTAATAAAACCTAAAATACAATAGCTGATAGTGCAGGCTCATTTTATTTGCATGCCATTGTTAACCAATTTTATGTAGTACTTACTAAATGTGTCAGATTATTATAATCTACTTAATGACTTAATGGATTAGATGCATTGTTCTTAAATTCAATTATACCCTTTACACCTCTGGAATTAAGGTCACATCAGCAATTCTATTGTATAAATGCCTGGGTTTAGTAGTTTTATACTGAATGATAAAAATTGGCTTCCAAATAAAATCTTAGTTATAAAGGCCACTGCCTGGTGATATTCCCCTTTGCCCCTCAATTTTAGTGTATATGATTTTATCTTCTGCTTTTAAAAATAATGTTGTAGAGAAATTTCTATAATGGTCTTAATATGACAGAAAGAAAACTCTTTAATTTCATTCGCTTTGTAATGGTTAGGCTTTTCTTCCCTACTGGGTGATACTTATCTCAATCTTGCTTTTAGTACATTTTCCACTACTTATTGGTTTTGTGAACTTGACCTCTCACTTAGCCACTGTTTTCCTCAATTTGCTCACTTGTTCAGTGCACTATTCATAAGATTCACTTCACAGACTTGTAGCAAGAGTTAAATGAAATGACATATACATGTCTTGGAGACAATACACACTTTTCTCAACAAGAATTAGCTTTTATTATTATCAGGCAAAACATATAGTCTGGATTAGTTCCACACTAGAAAAACATAGTAAGAATAGATGCTTGAGACCTACAGGGAGGCAGAGGTTACACAGGCTCCTGTGCTGAATATGGGCCCCAGATCAAATCAATGGGGTTTACAGTTAACAATATTTACATACTTTTCCCATATTTGGGAGCTACTCTCTTCCCTGATCCAGCTTTCTAGTACTTTCTAGTACCAACTATGACACCATCTCCCCAGCCAATACCTTGGGTCCACCTGCATACTAGATGTCAGGCTCAGACAAGAACTAGTAAAGCCAGTGACCTCTTGGAATATACCTAAAATAGACCTACTAGCTTTTTCCAAAATGAAGACTCCAAATCTTCATTTGCAATATTCTTGCCTTTAGGTTCATGATTAGTCAAGAATTTGTTCTGCTTTATATCTTAAGTGTTTTTTCAGCCACCAGGTTCCAGATGCTACCATAATGCCAACCTGACTTAGCTGGTCAGATGACACCACCAATGTGTCCTGGATCCCTGCCTCCTCAGATCCCTGCCCCACTAGGGAAAGAGAGAGACAGGCTGGGAGTATGTATCGACCTGCCAATGCCCATGTTCAGTGAGGAACCAAATACAGAAGCCACACCTTCCACCTTCTGCACCCCATAATGATCCCGGGTTCATACTGCCAGAGGGATAGAAAATGGGAAAACTTTCAAGGGAGGTGATGGGATACAGAGTTCTGGTGTTGGGAATTGTGTGGAATTATACCCCTTTTATTCTGTGGTCTTATCAATATTTCCATTTTATAAATAATTTTTTTAAAAAAAGAATAGATGCTTGAGGTGAAATTTGGTATTTATTGAGAGGTATGAAAGAATATGTAGTTATGAAGATAATACTTACCCCAATGAGAATATATAATCTTCAGCAAATTAGTCCCATCCATTTTAAATTATATTTATTTATTTCCCCTTTTGTTGCCCTTGTTATTGATGTTGTCACTGTTGGATAGGATAGAGAGAAATGGAGAGACGAAGGGAAGACAGAGAGGGGGAGAGAAAGACAGACACCTGCAGACCTGCTTCACCACCTATGAAGCGAGTCCCCTGAGGTGGGGAGTCAAGGGCTCGAACTGGGATCCTTACTCCAGTCCTTGAGCTTTGCACCAAATGCGCTTAACTACTGCACTACCGCTGGACTCCCAGTCCCATCCATTTGAATAGCATCCCTTACATCTAGGCATTCTGATAGTGCCAGTTCTCACTTGACTTAGTGGCGGCGGGACGCAGAAAAAGGAGGTTTGGAGCAGAAAGGGAACACAATCTTTTATTCGTGGGGACCTCAGGGCTGAGGTAGGAAAGCGGCAGTTCAGGCCACGTGGAGCCAGACAAGAATGTCCCCTGCTACTGCACCATCAGGCAAGAAGAAAGGAGAGAGGGGAGGGAGAGTAGGCGGGCTTTTTAGGTCAACACCCAGAGTGAGGTGTCAGAACAGGATTGGTTGGGAAAAGTACTTGAGAATATGGCGAGAAGTGGCAAAACCTGAGGGCAAAGACTGCATCTGCATAATTCCCCAACATCTTCTCCTTTTCCTTTATATCTAATGGACACAGTATAGGAAATATAGAGTGGAGCAGGCTTAAATGTTTTTAAGGAATGCCATGCTCAGGTGGGAAGATGTAGGACGTTTTTGTGGGTGAGGGAAGACTTACATGGCCGCCAATCTTGTGAGATTCATGTGTCCCCCCCTGTGCTCAACCCCTCTGTATAGAGAGAGATTTACCTGGAGGGACTCATCTCATAGGTTAAGCTCTGCCAGGCTCAACCATCTCCTCACAATATTTCTACATCTTACTCTATCCTATCTAGTCATCGCATTAAGATGGTTCAATGTCTGTAAAAAACTCTATCTGTGACAGAGGAATAGTAATGTAGGGGTGAGCAGAAACCTTTTGGGCATACACCTAAATGATATAACAAAATAGGAAAGGACAAGTAGGGGAACAGTAAGAGCCAGTGTGATGTCAAGGGAAGGCTTGGTGCACAAAGGAACATTCCCTGTCTCTGGGGCGGGGGGCAAGAGTTCATAATGAGGGGGCATTTCCTGCCTCAAAAGTCAGGACCTGTAGGCGGGACGGCATAGCCCGCCAAGTAGAGGGGCTATTTGGCATTGTATAGTTCTCAAGGCAACAGTCTGCAAAGTCTATGAACTACTCAGGGTCAGTCTTTGAAAAGCCAGTAGCATGAAGGGAAGGAAGCTGCTGTAAAATTGTGTAAAGTGTCCAAAGGGTAAACCAGCAAGTCCAATAGAAGTGTAAGTCCAAAGTAGGTGACTAGGGGGAGAAATGGCAGGGGATGAAATGCTGCATGAGGAAGGTTAGCTGCTGGAATTCTGCTTTTCTGTAGAGAGTGAGCTGGAACTGCCAAAACGTGACAGGCAAAGCAGAAGCAGGAAGGGAAGACAGGCAGTAAGAAAGTTCTGTCCTTGGAGTCTGTGAATCAGGTTCTTTAGATCATGTCAGGTGACATCTTGGGTTTCAGGGGGTGTGCCACTGTAGTCATGCCGTCTAATGGGCAATGTCAGAGTGTGCAGGGGTCCAGATGGTTTTCCCGGGGTTCCTGTGAAAGAAACACAAACAATTTGCTTCCCGTGGTTAGCAGGGCATCTGATTTAAATTTTTTATAGAAAAAGAGGTTTGGTGCCTTAGCCAACTGAATATTGGGTGATGTATCTTCATATATATATAATAATTATTTTTTACTTAATTGAGCCTAGGCATTTGGTGGGCCTATAGTGGCAAGACGAGATACACCAGTTAAGTGTAGAAAAATATGTGAATGTTGTTAATTAACATAATTTGTATATGGAGGAACTTTTTTAAAAAAAATTTTTTATTAAGAAAGGATTAATGAACAAAAACATAAGGTAGGAGGGGTACAACTCCACACAATTCCCACCACCCAATCCCCATAACCCACCCCCTCCCATGATAGCTTTCCCATTCTCTAGCCCTCTGGGAGCATGGACCCAGGGTCGTTGAGGGTTGCAGAAGGTAGAAGGTCTGGTTTCTGTAATTGCTTCCCCGCTGAACATGGGCGTTGACTGGTCGGTCCATACTCCCAGTCTGCCTCTCTCTTTCCCTAGTAAGGTGTGCCTCTGGGGAAGCTGAGCTCCAGGACACATTGGTGGGGTCTTCAATCCAGGGAAGCCTGGCCAGCATCCTGGTGGCATCTGGAACCTGATGATTGAAAAGAGAGTTAACATACGAAGCCAAACAATTTGTTGAGCAATCATGGATCCCAAGCTTGGAATAGTGGAGAGGAAGTGTTAGGGAGGTACTCACTGCGAACTCTAGTGTACTTCTGCTTTCAGGTATATATTTTGCAGTAGTTTATGGATACGTGTGCACATAAGCTCTCTCTCACAGAAACTGGTGTATATCTAGGTTATGGGACTTTGTTAGAAAGTGAACTACCTGAGATGAAATTAGAGTGTACTATAAAAGGAAAGGTCTCACCCGAGTAATGAAGTTGAAGGGTTGTCATTCCACACGTGAAGTCTCTGGATACAGTCTGAGGTGAAGCATGTTGAGGTGGCAATCGTTGCGTTGGTTAGGTTGTGATCGGCGGATGCAATATTATTTGGTTTGGATTGGGAGAGGCATACGGGAAAGTGGGCCCTATCCAAGGGTTCCAGGACTGGGGGGAGTAGGGGCTCTATAGTGGAGATGTGAGGTTCCTGCTGTCTTAGGGTTCAAAAAGACAATCGATAGTTAATGTTATCATCACATTATTTGTTAATTGGGTTAACTTTGAAAAGTCCCTTTGTTTGCTGTACAGTATCCAGTATCTTGTATATAGCTGTGCTATTGGATGCTTCTAATCTACTTGGTCTAGGCTTTTGAGAGACGGAGGAACTTTTTATAGTTTAATACCTTACCAAATGAACAGATGATTCTTCATGTGAAGGCTTGATAGCTGTAATCACTTACTTGTGAATAAAAAAAACTTGTAACAAGTTAGAGGTTTACTATAATTTATAGCTCGATGATTATAATTGGTTTAAGTATCTTTATGATTTTGTTTAAAGGTCATCGAATGTGACCTCTTGTAGCAGTCTCTACAGCAGGATCTTCAGACCAATTTTAGTTAAAATATATATTAATTTTTTAACCATTTTAGTTGGACTATAAACAGACTCAGGTTACTTAGAGAGTTAACACGTGTTAGTGACAATGGTTTTAACATGTACAGTGCCAGATTGATGCCAGATTTGTTGTGGATTAATTTCCACAACATTGTTTACAGGGCAATTTTGGGGGCCCTCCAAAAGCGCCCTGTATTTTAGTTTTGGGGATGTATTGTCACGTTAAATATTTAGACTTTACCTTAAATAGTTAGTTACTTTTAGCAAATTAATGTTACCTTGTCTGGTAATAATGTAGCTTCAAGGTTACACTTTTAACCGTTAAGTTAGTGTTTACCAAACTGTAAACACACCTATAAACATTTAGTTATAACACACAGGAGGAGAAAAACTTTTGTTATGAAAATGTATCATTTAAAAAACAAATTTAGATCTGTCTTTACTCACACAGTTTAAGACTAAGCACTTTACATATATACTGACTTATGTATAAAAAAATCAAAAGAGAGAAAAAAAATTTTTTGGAGTGTTTCTGGACATCTCCAGAAACGTTGGCTGCATCCAGAATTTTTATATAAAGTCAATTAAGTTTTAGAGTACTCTGAGCAGATGGGTCATATGAAAATTTTTGGTCATACAACACACTCACTCACAAAACACAACTGGCCAGTCATAACATAAGACATCCAGAGAAGGGGTAGGAGAGAGGGCTCTGTGAGCCAAATTTTCCAGATTCTGCCATGTTGTATTATGGATCCTGGGATGCATCCTGCATCTAGTCCTCTTGTAGCATTTCTTGCTCTTCAGAGATAGCAGCGCCATCATGTGGGTATTGTCAACATGGCGGGCAGGAACCCAGACAGATTTGGAGTAATTCTGTGGAAAAATGCATACAAAACCCTCCCCATGGTCAATAGGGGGTCAGGCCCTTTCCAAATTTTATCAAGTGGGTCTTTCCATTTGATCTTAATAGCTGGGAGGGCGAATGGTGTTTGCCAATGAAGAATAATAGGAGGTAGGTCCAAGTTATTATAAATATTAAAGAGATTTAATGTAGTTAAGGATTTTGCTAGCTGAATATTGGGGGGTACATTCCTCCTTTATCTTTATGGGCCCTCTCAACAATGCCTTGTCCCTGTGGATTATAGGGAATGCCTGTGGTATGAGTAATGTTCCAGAGGGAACAAAAATCTTTAAATTGTTTGCTGGTAAACATATTCCTGTTGTCAGTTTTCAGTTGAAGAGGTAAGCCCATTACAACAAAACAGGAGAGCATATGGCTTATAAACTTTTTAGAGCTTTCTCCTGTCTGAGCTGCCACCCACATAAATTTAGAAAAGGTATCAATTGAGACAAACATATTTTTGTTTGCCAAAGTTTGGTATGTGAGTGACATTGATTTGCTAAAGAGCATTGACTTTTAAGCCTCGGGGGTTAACCCCAAGAGTTTGAATAGCAGATGTTTTTATGAGACTTGCACAGGAAGAACATGTAGCAAGAATATGTTTCAACTGTGGTAAAGGAACATCAGGAAATCGAGCTCGAAGGTCTTTAAGATTAACATGGGTTAGGGAATGAAAGTCAGCAGGATTAGAGACAGAGACTAGGAGAATTCCTGTGGAGGCAAGGCGGTCAGCTGAAGCATTCCCTTTGGACAGGGAACCAGGAAGAGGGCTGTGGGAATGAAGGTGTTGAACATACAGTGGTTGGGTTCGAGAACAGAGCATAGAGGCAATTTGAATCAAGAGAGGGGAAAGTGGGTTGTCATCAATTTTTACATATGAATGAGCAAGCCATGGAAATAAGTTAACAGTATACACACTGTCAGGAAAAAGGTTGAAGGATTCTGGTACAGCTTTTAATGCAAGGAAAACAGCATAAAGTTCTTTGTACTGAGGGGAATTCTCAGGAAGCTCAGTAAAGAGAGGTTTAGGGGATTGCTTGTCTGGGTAATATATAAGGGCAGCAGCTCCCTTTTTTCACACCATCAGTGAAGACTGTAGGAGCAGAGGGGATGGGATCTCGAGAGAAAAGTTTAGGTATTAGTAGAGGCAAAAGAGGTAAAGAAGCTATCAATTTATTAGAAGGAAAATGCTTATCTGTTTGTCCTGGAAACCCCATGAAGCTTATGGAAAAACAGGAATGGTGGCATATGAATCACTCTGTAACTGTGAGAGAAAAAGGAAGAATAATTAAATCCGGTTCTTTCCCTAAGACCTGCACAGACCTGTTTCTTCCTTGGCGAACCATGAATGCTAATGCGTCTATCTCAGTGAGGAGTCTTGGAGCTCCGCCTACTGGCATGTGAAGCCACTTGAGAACCCCATGGTTCTGCCACAATGCCCCCACTATTGTGGGGGTGGAGTTAAAGATTAGAAGGTTTACCGGAGAGGAGGGGTAGAATCGAACAAGGTGCATGTCCTGGAGGGCCTGGTTAACCGTTTCCAGTGCCAAGGACACCTCAGGAGTTAACATACGTTTTGAGGAGGGCTGTTTGTCTCCTTTTAACAGGTCAAACAGTGGTTGGAGGCAGCTAGTAGGCAGATAAAGATACTGCCTAAGCCTATTTAAATTTCCAAGAAAACTTTGTAAAGAAACAAGAGTAAGGTTAGAAGGAAAAGTAACACTAGATTTTAAGGGACAAATTTGCATTAGAGAAATCTCTGAACCTAAGAAAGATACTGGAGGAATTAGCTGTATCTTTTCAGGAGCTACATTAAGGCCACTTTTCTTTAAGGCAGGAATGAGAAAATCACGTAAGGCATAGATATCTATATCTAATTCTTCCCATAATAAGATGTCATCCAATGAAAAACCTTAAGGCCCTTATGAATATATGGAAAAAGGGCAGATTTAATAGCCTCTTGACAAATTGTAGGACTATTGGCCATGCCCTGGGGCAGTACCACCCATTCAAATCTGTCGGCAGGGCTGGCATTATTAATAGAAGGAACAGAGAAGGCAAAATGCTTACAATCTTGTGGATGCAAGGGAATAGAGAAAAAATAATCTTGTATATCAATAGCTATGATTGGAATTCCCATGGGAATTGCAGAACTAAGAGGCAAACCCCTTTGGGGGGAGCCCCAAACCTGCATGGTTTTATTTACGGCACGGAGATCTTGGAGGAGGCACCATTTTCCCGAGAGCTTTTTAATCACAAAGACAGGAGTATTCTATGGGCTTTGGCAATGACGAATGTGTCCCAAGGACAACTGCTCTCGGACGAGCTCTTTTAAAATTTCTAGCTTCTCCCTAGGCAAAGGCCACTGTTTCAGCCAGACAGGCTCATTGAAAAGCCAGGCTAAGCAGGGAGTTTGGTTACGAACAGTGGCAGTTATTATTGGGGGTGCTGAATAGATCTAGTCTTGCAGGAGTGGGTGTTACGCTCTGCAGAGGCATCTGTGGATATCCTAACATCAAGACATTCCAGAAAATCCCTGCCCAGAAGGCTAAGCAGGGAGTTTGGTTATGAACAGTGGCAGTTAGTATTGGGGGTGCTGATTAGATCTAGTCTTGCAGGAGTGGGTGTTACGCTCTGCAGAGGCATCTGTGGATATCCTAACATCAAGACATTCCAGAAAATCCCTGCCCAGTAGGTTGGTGCTAATATCAGCTACCAAAGGGCAGAAGTGTCCGGTAGTCCCTTCAGGGTCTTCCCACATGAGCGAATCTTGTGTGAGAAAGGCTTGGGTCAACCCCTTGTAAACGGGGTCCTGGGAGGAGTTCCCAATCTTGGGGAACCTCTGCTTGCCTTAAAATCGTCTTTTCTGCCCCTGTGTCAATCAAACATTTAAAAGAAATATTGCCAATCCTTACTGTCATAGTAGGGTGACCTCGTTCTAAAACAGGAGTGGTCCACAAAATCTCAGGCCATGAATTTGTACCATTCAGGGGTGTGCCATCTTTATGAAACTTGGACCAACAATCTCTCCTCCTATGAAAACCTTTCTGACATCTAGAACAAGGTGTTCATGGCCTCTGGAAGGCGGGGTTGCCCTGACTGGAGGCATGGTTGCCCTGACTGGAGGAGGCATGGTTGTCCTAACTAGAGGCGGGGTAGCAGCTTATATGGACATTGGTTATGCCAATGCCCTTGGTGACCATACTGAATGCAGGCCCCGTTTTGATTATGTGGGGTAACTGCATAAGCCTGTGTCATAATGGGTGCCCCATAAGGGCCTGGTTAAAAAAAAGTGTGACATGAATATTGTCTTTTGTCATTGATAGGACTTCATTACCACAGGTCAACTTTTTTTTTTTTTCAGATAGAAAAGCCAGACATAAAGACAGAGCTAGAGAGGGAAAGACACCACCACAGCATTGAAACTTCCTCCAGTGCAGTGGGAGCTGGTTTGAATTTGAGTCATACACATGGCAGGGAAAGCACACTACTCAGTTGAATTATTTTGCCAGTCCTATTAAAAACAATTATTTACTTTATTAGTGATAGAGAGGATAGGATAAAACCAGAGCATCACTTTGGCACGTATGGTGTCAGGGACCAAAGTCAGGACCTCATTTTTGAAACTTTAGATTTCTAGCCACTGTGCTAACTCCTGGGATGATTGGTGATTCTAAGTTCTTATAAGTTTCCTTATTTGTCCTTCCTATAAGTTTACTACACACTGATAACTGGTCACATTGTGTGCATCCCTTTTAAGATAATAAATATTTTATAGAGGGAAATTTATAAAAATTCAATGTCTCAAAGTATAGCCCCCAAATAAGATTAACCATGAGGTTCTTATTTACTAGTAATAGTAAAATTACAACTTTTATTCAACATCATGTCTAAAACTATTTTTAGAAAAAGTTGTCTTTCTAAGCTAATTTTAAGTAGGATTTAATTTTTCTTCTCTTTTTTAAATGTGAAACACTTGATATCACAATTGATGGTACTTGATAGTTTTACTAGCACAAGAGCTTCACTGCCATTTTGGTAATATATTAGGAGACAGTTGAATTAAGAAATTGGAACACTGGAATGATATCTTCTTTTTGCTTTTTGCCAGTTATATCATTGTGTAAATTTACTTCACTTTAGTTCTGGAGTTCACATACACAAAATGAAGATTTCAACTATTTCACAATACCGTGATGTCAATGAAATTAGATGTACAAAAGCACATGTAAATAGTACAGTTCCATTTAAGTGTTATTTATGATTGTAGTTTCATAACTTCAGGAAAGCATCAGAAAATATAGACAGTCTGTTTCTTATTCCCAAAAATGTGCTTTTCTACAACACTTCAAATGAAGTTTTTTTCACTCATTTCCTCAGCTTTCCTCTGATTTTTTACAGTGACAAGCTAAGAAAGTATCTAATCACTTTTAATTATAGTAAGTTTTTTTCCATTCTACCTTCCTGATTTCTCAATTTTTGAGGCAATTGAGAATTTCAGTGGTGTTCCCACTTTCTTCCTATCATAATATCATTGTGAATTGGAAATTATAATGATTGAAATTTCACTTTTGTATACAACCTCCAGAGTTATGGAGCTGGTGAGATAAACTGTCAGAAGATGTGGTAAAGAAATACCATAGTGTAGACTTAGTATGACAGGAGAAAATTGAAATTTAGTCACATATGAAAGGCTTTGTGAATTTAAGGACATAGTGTTTCTAGAAATTATTCTAAATTAAGAAGTAGGGGTATGTACAAAGACAAATTATTGTTAAAAAAATTGGGTAGTGGGAGTCAGGCGGTAGTGCAGCGGGTTAAACACACATGATGCAAAGCGCAAGGACAGGCTCGAGTCCCCAGTTCCCCACCTGCAGGGGAGTCACTTCACAAGTGGTGAAGCAGGTCTGCAGGTGTCTCTCTTTCTCTCTCTCTCTCTCTGTCTCCCCTTCCTTTCTCCATTTCTCTCTGTCCTATCTGACAGCAACGATGACATCAATAACAATAACAGTAATAACTACAACAATAAAAAAACAAGGGCAACAAAAGGGAATATAGATAAATAAAAAAATTTAAAAATTGGGTAATGTGTACGTTATGCACAATGAATAGTGTCTACTATACCTAGAGTGCTTGTCACAGAGTATTACTTAAAGTATGTATTCATAAAGGAGTGTATTCATACTGTAACATAAAATTTTCAAAGTAGTATATATCACTACAATTAAATTATAAAAGAAATCCATTAAAAGAATTCCTAGTAGGTAGATAGCAAAACATTGATGGCAATTTCTGGATGGCACAATTATTAGAGATTTTAGTTTCTTCTTTGCATTACCATTTGTCTTGTGATCTTTCTAATGATTATAAAATAGTTTTACAACTAGGAACAAAATGTAATTAAGTAAAAACTCAAGCATAGTCCATCTCCAAAACAAACCTGGAAATGAATTTTGAAGTATTTCTGCTATGAATATTTTTTTTCTATAATTAGAAATTTGGAGAACCATACAAATTGGTCACTGGGGACTAGTATTTGAATGAGAAACCCGAAGAACTTGTTTCGAATCATGTCAACTTGCACATTGCTAATATAATTAAAGCAAGTAAATCAGTTGGGCAACATGCCACTCACCCTTCAGACACACGTCACAACTGTCTGCATGCTTACCGTCCTCACCTTGCTCAATTTTTAATATGAATATCAACTCCCTTTTTCATAAAGTTAACCTATAAATGCCATAACCTCTTTGAGGGATTTCCCTAGGCTTCACTTTAGGCTCTACAAGAAAGGATGTAAAAAGAGACCTTTCTTTTGTAAAGTGATTCTATAATTCTGTTCCATATCCATCATTTTCAAGGCCAAGTAATCATTTTTAATAGATCCTAAATTATATTCTGTCAGGCAAGGATTCCCTTGATGATATTAACCAGAGGAGAGTACTAACAGTCAAGGACCTGAAAGTAAGATATTGTTCTGTAAAGAGTTTACAAGCTTTCTTTTTGCAGGGGCTGACCCCACTGTGTTTGTACAGATCCTGCACTACAATCTTCAGCTTTCTCTGAGTCCCCCACAAACCAGCTCCTGATATCCTGTCTTAAAAATCACTTTTTTAAATTAAATAACTTGACACATCTGTTACCCTTTCCTTTGAGGAAATTGCCATTGTAAATTTATTTTTCAAATCTCCTCTAACAAGACAGTCAGGCACATAACTTTGCTATCTCCATTCTATCCACGTACAGAAAAAGTGAGGGAGATGCTGAACAGGAGAATGTTGGAGAGCTGCCATCCTGCCTTGTATTGCTTGAGTGAATGTTCCAAAGTACTCTTTGACTGGAGATGAGATTTTTTTTTCTGACAGGACAGATTATGAAATCATAATACTAGAAAAATCTAAGGAGACAGTTTTTTTTTTTTAAAGGAAGATATCTTGAACCAGGTTTTTTATAGAAGAGATATCCTCATCTCTTATTTAAGTATCTCTACTAGAATTAGTTACTTTTATTTTGTGTGCTTTTACATGCTACAGGTACTAAAGAACAAGAATAAGGATATATTACAGTCACCATGTCCTCTGACAACCTTTGTTAGAATCGTCAAACAAATGCAGAAAAACTTGAGGCTAACTGATATCCTACTAGAATCGTGGGTCTATTTCCTCCCCAATTTGAGGCCAGATTCCATAAAAATAATATTGTTTTTGATACAACAAAGGACATTCAACACTTTAATAACTGGGAGAAAGCCTAAGCTTGTCAGATAAAGAAATGACTACAAAAGCTGGATATGGGCAAGAAACTGGCTCACTTAACAATGGCCTCTTTGGTCAATATCAGGCCACCTCATCACCTGGGGCTCTAGTCAGGGAATCCTTGGATTCTCTCATAGATAATATGGGCCTACACTTCTGATAGATCTCTTTCTCTCTCTCATCTCTTGTCGCACCCATTGGGAAAGTCATTGTAAGCCCTTTCGTAGAATTCTTCAGGGATGTGCATACCCCCACTAAGAAATAGCAATGGTAGGAACTGCTCCACTCTCCAAAGAGAGGCTGTGTCATCCTACCTGCCACTCAAAGAAGAATGGCACTGAAATTGGCACAGCCTACATTGTTCCCAGCTGTCAGTATAGACTGTGGGCTGCCTGATAGGGACTCAGAAGTTACACAGGCTCCTGTATAAATATGAATGGATATGGGCCCTGGCTTAGATGGTTGTTAAACAGTTCATTATATTTATGTATCTTCTTCAAGTTTTCAAGAAGATTTCTGCCCTAATCCTGCTTTCTAGTTCTATTCTTAACCCTGACACTGTCTTCCTATACAATATTTCTGGTACACCCCCATGTTAGCTACCAAACTCAAAGATTATTAAGACATAGGCTCCTAGGAACATACATAAAATAGACTTTCCAGCTTCCTTCTTTCCTAAGGTCCTCACTTTTGTCTGTTTTATTCCTACTTTATGATTCCTGTTTATTAAACATTTTGTCCTGTTTTTCATCTTACTGCATTTTAGACACCAAGTTGCAGATGTTACTATGATTCCATTCTCACTTCCCTGGGCAGATGACCTATCAATGCTTCCTATAACCTCACCTCTCCAGGCCCTACCCAACTGGGGAAAGACAGAAACAGGCTGGGGGTATGAATTGACCTGCCAACATCCATGTCCAGTGGAGAAGCAATTACAGAAGCCAGAACTCCCACTTTCTGCACCTTAAAGAGAATTTTGTTCCCTATTCACAGAGGGATAAATAGTAGGGAAGTTTCCAGTACATGGGGATGGGATATGCAACTCTGGTGGTGGGAACAGTACAGAATTATACCCCTATTACAATTATATCCATTATAATCTTGAAAATATTAAATCAGTAATAAAAAATAAAACATTAAAAAATAACCATGTCCTCATTTTTCAGTTTGTTTTTGATGCTTCTCTTGTTGAACAATTTAAGTACAAGTCCTTATTTCAAATTGAATCTTTGTTCAAATTCAAATATATTTATTATTTATTTTAGATTAATGAGACAGATACAGAAAGAAAGACACAGAAGTCTGAGAGCACTGCACAGCTCTGGCTGATGGTGGTACTGGTGATTGAACCTGGTACCTCAGAGCCTCAGGCATCAGTCTTTTGCAGAACCTTTATGCTGTCTCCTCAGCCCTCAAATTCCACATTTATTAAGCTCTAGCTATCAGCCTTGCCCCTGTTGATGCTCTATAAATATCATTTCATTTCATTCTTCCAAAGACTCAATATTGATGGTGATTATTTAACATTTTTTAGTCTCTTGCCCTCCCTCCTCCTCTTCCTCCCTCCCTTTCATTCTTCCTTGTTTATTGTAGTTGGTTTACAAGACTATGTTGACACACCATGCCCAACACCAAGATATAGAGCAACCCACCCGAGCCCAATGAGCCTTCTTCCTCTAGTCCTTCTCAGTATTAAACATTTTAGAACAAGAAGTAGTGTAATGAGCACATAGCGGTAAAAGAAGGAAAAAAAAACTTAAAAAAAAATTGAATTTTTTTTTTATTTAAGAAAGGAGGCATTAGCAAAACCATAGAATAAGAGGGGTACAGTTCCACAATTCCCATAACTGATCTCCATATCCCATCCCCTCCCCTGATAGCCTTCCCATTCTCTATCTCTCTGGGAGTATGGATCCAGGGTTGTTATGGGGTTGCAGAGAGTGGAAGGTCTGGCTACTGTAATTGATTCCCCACTACATGGGCGTTGACTGGTTGATCCATACTCCCAGTCTGCCTCTCTCTTTCCCTAGTAGGGTGGGGCTCTGGGGAAGCAGAGCTCCAGTACACACTGATGGGGTTGTCTGTCCAGGGATGTCTGCTTAGCATCTTGTTGGCATCCGGAACCTGGTGGCTGAAAAGAGAGTTAACATACAAAGCCAAACAAACTGTTGAACAATCATGGACCTAAAGACTGGAATAGTGCAGATGAGGTGTTGGGGGGTATTCCCTGCATGCTCTTGTGTACTGCTTTCAGGTATATATTTCTCCCCTAGTTTATGGGCACGTGTGAACCTATGCTCTATTTCACGGATCCTGGACTATATCTAGGTATGGGGACTTTATTGGGGAGTGGAATCTAGGATTCTCGCTCACTGTTTCCCTTCTAATATTTTTCAACCTGTAAGTCTCATTGTTGAGATCATTTTCCACTTTCTCTTCTATACTTTTTGAGTCCTCTTAAAGTTCATTTTTGCTTTAATTAAAACAATTAAACTATCATTTGCTAAGATTAGCTATACAGATGGATATGCCTAAAAGTGGTCTGAGAAATTGATTCAATATGTGTGTGTTCATATGTAAACAGGGCCACACACATATGTTATTACCCCACTCTCAGTAGCTTTTCCATTCATCTAGAAACAGAGAGAGAGAGAGAGAGAGAGAGAGAGGGAGAGAGAGAGAGAGAAAGACATCACAGCACCAGCGCCTGTCCCTGTCTTGGGGCACCTTCCACATTGTTCTGGGACTCAAACCCATGTTGTGCACATGGCAAGACATGTATCTAACCTGATTAATAATCTCTCTGACCCTGGTTGAATATCCTTTGCTAGTACTAGAGAATGAGGCATCCATGTTGGAGTAAAAGTTGTGGTATAACTCAGAAGGCAGAGAGGGAGGGCCTGAATCAGTCTCTAAGTTCTCTTTCAGCTGTCATGATGTTCTGAAGTGGCACTTATGTATTGGGAGGAGTAGAGGCTATGTTAAGGGCATTGGCCAGCAAACTGGATGGTGGACTGAAAGCATTTTTGTGTGTCAGTGTGTATACCTGGGGGAGGTGAGATGGACAGAGAAGAAAAAAAAATCAGTACTGGTCTGGCGTTCAAATGAACTTTGTTGTTGAATGTTCTTTTCAGGGGCTCCAGCAATATTCCAGTAATAGTGAACATGAAGCCCAAAGATAACCAGAAGGTGGGTCGCAGGCCAAACTTGAAAAGAAAACAGAGAACAAGTTGTAAGATGCAAGGCAAACAACCACATCTGAGTTATAGTCCCTGAGTGGACAAATGACAAGGTCCTGGACACCAAGGACAGAAGTGGCCCTGACCCCACCCCATTATGAAATTTCAAAGTTTTGAAACAAAAGTATACCATCGCTCTTATATATATGTATTCATGTGCCGTCTTGGAAACAAGTCAGGAAAATGTGGGGGGTGGTAGAAGACTGAGAAAACATCAGGTTCCTTTTTTTTTTTTTTCTTTCTGCCTCTGGGCCGAACCCACTGTTCTTGGAGGCCATTTTCCCCATTTTGTTGCCCTTGTTGTCATTATTATTATTGTTGTTGTTTTTGTTGGATAGAACAGAGAGAAATTGAGAGAGGAGGGGAGACAGAGAGGGGCAGAGAAAGACAGACACCTGCAGACCTGCTTCACTGCCCGTGAAGTGACCCCATCACAGATGGGGAGCCGTGGGCTTGAACTAGAATCCTTACACCTGTCCTTGGGCTTCAGACCATGTGCACTTAGCCCGCTGTGCTACTGCCTGACCCCCAACATCAGGTTCTTTTATCTGTAAAATGGAACCTTTAACTGTGGAATTCTATCTAGTCACATTGGACCAAAGTTTAAACTAGATTGAAACCTTAGTTTTTCTTCTTGCCATTCATTCAGTTCCATCTCAGACCTTTACCCATGTGTGAATATTTATTTATTTTTATTGCTACTAAGGTTATTGCTGGGGCTCAGGGCCTGCATGGTACTCCTGGCAGCCATTTCCCTCTTTTTTTTCTTTTATTAATAGAAATGGAGAAGTTGACAGGGAAAGGAGAGATAAAGATGGAGAGAAAAAGCACTGATTCACTCTTTATAATGCCCCCCCCCCACTGCATATGAGAGCTGGGTGCTTGAACCTACATCCTTGCTCATTGTAGATAACATGTGCACTCTACCATGTGCTCCTCTGCCCAGTCCTACAAATCTTCTTAACCTAGTTATGACTAAAGGTAAAGAAGATAGCTCATCTATTTGCATTAATGACTATTCATAAAGCACCGTGTGTTTGCTGTGTAAGAAGGCAAACTACTGATCACTCTGCCTGCCCGTTTAAATCCCTCTGTCTGCCAGCACAGAGCACAGAAACAAGACTTTCCTTCAGTTTGACCCTTTGCACTTCAGATATTCTTGGCATTACAGTGAGAGTGTAACTACAGAGCAAGGGACTCTGGGTGGAGAAGCCAAATTCTCAGGACCTCTCTGATGCTTTCCACTTCATCTCAATCATAGTAGGGACTAAGGGCAGACACCTGTTTAACACTGCCATGTGGAAAATATTCCACAGGAAGCCCTTCTTTTCCAACAGACATGATTTGACTTGCTTGTTGACCTGGGAAACAACCAGCTAAATAAGAAAAGACTATTTCTCTAGCTCTCCACTGGGGACAGAACATTTGGCATGTGTTTAAGCTCACCCATGCAACTCAAAGCAGAAGAAACAGGCATTAAAAAGGTGAGGGAAGATGATTTAATGAATCACTCATGTGCTATTATAAAGCCAGAGTTTTTATTCCTTGGAAATAGGATTCCTTAGAACCTCATAAAAATGTATACAACAGATGGTCCTGAATTGCTGACCTGACCTCTTCTGGACTGTATTTTATGTGGCATAAAAGGCTTCTGCTGGTTAATCCGATATGGGGAGGTGGTGGGTGAGCAGGAGAGGAAGAGGATAAATTTCCCATATGCATTCTATTTCATTTTGAAGAGGATAAGATGAGGATTTGCTTTATTTTTTCAGGGCAAGGCTCAGTGCTTTCTTCCTGATAAACAGCTGAGACAATTTGAGTGGCACAGAATTTTTGGTCATCTTACTGGCTGGATTTCTTAAGTCTCTTTTCTTTGGTCTCCTGGAATTCAGGGCTATCTTTTTTTTTTTTTTTTTGAGCAATCCCAATTACATTCTAAACTGCTCTGTTCTCCTAAAGAAGTTCTGTGTGTCTGCTTTGTTCTGTCCTGCTGTTAGTCTCTGCAGATAGGAGATCCACAGAGTAGAAGAGCATCTTTTGATCAGGCAGCCATGTGTCCCAGCCTGCACACTCTACTCCTGGGTTATGGGTGTTGCTCAGTGTAGCTATTCATTACAACCTGTATACCTTTAAAGTGCTCCTACTTTGGATGATTAACTATATTGTTAATCTGTTCATATTACTAGATACTCCATCAGTTTTACAAAAGGATGTTTGGTCATCTAGTAGTTCATATACAGAGAGATTCTAGTTTCTCCTCTTTTTTTTTTTTGAACTGGGGCTATGTGCTATTTACTGTTCTATGTGTATGGAGACAGACAATATAACACAAGAGCTTCCTTCATTAGTACAGTACCATCCATTGGTGCTGGGGCTCAAACCTGGGCTGTACGCGTGGCAGCACACATGTCCCACCTGGTAAGATAAAGCTCTCTAGCCTATAAAGCTTCTTCCCCCCAATATATTAAAAAATTTATAATAATTTTAATATGCAAGCCTGTTTTATCCAATATTTTTGGTTTTGAAGATAACACACCCTAAATAGGGAGAAATGTTTAAATGCAACTAACCATTCAAAGTATTATGCATGAAACTATGACAAATCAATTTTTTATTACAATGTATGGTTCCATACCACACCTAGATCAAAGTTCTGTGTTTCCATCTTTCTTTCTTTTTTTTTTTATTTAAATTTTTTATTTAAGAAAGGATTAGTGAACAAAAACATAAGGTAGGAGGGGTACAACTCCACACAATTCCCACCACCCAATCCCCATAACCCACCCCCTCCCATGTTAGCTTTCCCATTCTTTAGCCCTCTGGGAGCATGGACCCAGGGTCATTGAGGGTTGCAGAAGGTAGAAGGTCTGGCTTCTGTAATTGCTTCCCCGCTGAACATGGGCGTTGACTGGTCGGTCCATACTCCCAGTCTGCCTCTCTCTTTCCCTAGTAAGGTGTGTCTCTGGGGAAGCTGAGCTCCAGGACACATTGGTGGGGTCTTCAATCCAGGGAAGCCTGGCCAGCATCCTGGTGGCATCTGGAACCTGGTGATTGAAAAGAGAGTTAACATACGAAGCCAAACAATTTGTTGAGCAATCATGGATCCCAAGCTTGGAATAGTGGAGAGGAAGTGTTATGGAGGTACTCACTGCAAACTCTAGTGTACTTCTGCTTTCAGGTATATATTTTGCAGTATTTTATGGATACGTGTGCACATAAGCTCTCTCTCACAGAAACTGGTGTATATCTAGATTATGGGACTTAGTTAGAAAGTGAACTACCTGAGATGAAATTAGAGTGTACTATAAAAGGAAAGGTCTCACCCAAGTAATGAAGTTGAAGGGTTGTCATTCCACACGTGAAGTCTCTGGATACAGTCTGAGGTGACGCATGTTGAGGTGGCAATCGTTGCTTTGGTTAGGTTGTGATCGGCGGATGCAATATTATTTGGTTTGGATTGGGAGATGCACACGGGAAAGTGGGCCCTATCCAAGGGTTCCAGGACTGGGGGAAGTAGGGGCTCTATAGTGAAGATGTGAGGTTCCTGCTGTCTTAGGGTTCAAAAAGACAATCGAGAGTTAATATTATCATCACATTATTTGTTATTTGGGTTAACTTTGAAAAGTCCTTTTGTTATGGTTTGCTGTACAGTACCCAGTATCTTGTATATAGCTGTGCTATTGGATGCTTCTAATCTACTTGGTCTAGGCTTTTGAGAGAGTCCGCATATCAAATACATAGCCTATATATTAAAAAGATTCAGTTTGTCTTTTGAGAAACTTTGAGACATACAATTGATTTCCCCCTCTCATATTAATTAACTACTGATTTATATGTCTACATTTTGCTAGGAGTGTACATAAACACCATTCCCACCACCAAAGGACTGTGACCCATCCATCCCGCCCACTCCCACCCCCCACTGGCCCAGGAAGCTACATGTCTACCACTCACCACTGGGTTTTTACTTTGGTGCCCTACTTACAATTTGATCAGGTCCTGCTTTTAGTTTCCCTTTCAGATCTTCTTAGTCAGCTTCTGTTGATGAGTGGGATCATCCCATACTCATCTTTATCTTTCTGACTTAGTTCACTTAACATAATTCCTTCTAGCTCTGTCCAAGATGGGTCAGAGAAGGTGGGTTCATTGTTCTTAATAGCTGCATAGTATTCCATTGTGTATATATACCACAGATTTCTCAGCCACTCATCTGTTGTTGGGCACCTGGGTTGCTTCCAGGTTTTAGCTATTATGAATTGTGCTGCTATGAACATAGGAGTACACACCTCTTTTTGGTTGGGTGTTATGGAGTCCTTGGGGTATAACCCCAGGAGAGGAATTACTGGGTCATATGGAAGGTCCATGTCTAGCCTTCTGAGAGCTTTCCAGACTGCTCTCCACAGAGGCTGTACCAATTTACATTCCCACCAGCAATGTAAAAGGGTTCCTCTGTCCCCACAACCTCTCCAGCATTTGTTGCTGCTGTCCTTTTTGATGTATGCCATTCTTACGGGAGTGAGGTGGTATCTTAGTGTTGTCTTAATTTGCATTTCTCTGACAATCAGTGACCTAGAGCAGTTTTTCATATGTTTGTTAGCCTTTTGGATCTCCTCTATGGTGAATGTTTTGTTCATTTCCTCTGCCCATTTTTGGATGGGGTCATTTGCTTTTCTGCGGCTAAGTTTGTTGAGCTCTTTATATATTTTGGTGATTAGTTTCTTGTCTGATGTCTGGCATGTGAAGATCTTCTCCCATTCTGTGAGGGGTCTCTTTGTTAGTTTAATAGTTTCTTTGGATGTGCATGTTTCCATCTTTCTATCTACCAGAAATAACCACCATAGTTCTCATAAGTCTTAGAAACAGTTTGCTTTCTTCTGTGGTTTGTCATTATTTTGCAAGTCCATGTGTATCATTTCCATTCCACCATTTGGTAGTTGTCTTTCATCTCTTAGTTTGCTAAGTATGATCACCTCCAGTTCTATCCATTTTGTCCCAAATGATACAATTTCATCTTTTTGTGATTCAGAATAACAGCATATGGAATATATAGTCTATAATTTTTTTTTTTTTTAACCAGAGCACTGTTCTGCAGTGAATTACAGTGGTGTGGGGGATTAAACCTGGGACTTTGGAGTCTTAGGCATGAGAGTTTCTTTGCATAACCATTATGCTATCTAGCCCCACCCCTATAAAGTTTCTTAAGGACCAAGCAACTGGTCCAGAATTGGAAAAGATGTTTCTTTGAGATCCAGTATGCTTCCTAACTCCTACTATGGGTTTAAGTTTTCAATGCAGTGCAAGAAATTAGACCAGGGATAGCATTGTCATCTCCTAATTTTTATTGTATATTTTTACAAGATAGACAAATGAGTAGAGAAAGAGAAGACATAGACACTAAAACATGGCTTCACCATCTATGAAGTTCTATAGGTACTGTCCATGGTGCTTTCATATGATGCTGGAGATCAAATCTAAGATGTCATGGATGGTGAGGCATGCACTTTATCTATTAAGCTGTATTCTGGCCCTTTGTGTTCAATTTGAATCATATCACATTTCTTTGACCTTTTTATTATTCAGGCAAGGAAAGGGTTATTTTTATTTCAACATTATACTGTAATTTTTTTCCCCTAAAAGAATCGAAGTGTTGGGATGGCAAAATTGTTCACATAGTGTGTTGCTTTCCCATGTGCCCAGCCCCCACCACATTGAAAACAGCTTTGGTGCTGTGGTATGCCCCCCCCCACCTAAAAGAAAAAAAAATGAAATACTTTTATTAGAAGTTGGGTTCTTTCTAGTTTATGGACTCTACAAACAAGTCATATATATATTTATCTCTGGCTTACTGTTTATTTGTAACCTTATCTATAAATGAAGAAATGATAGGGTTGGTAGGAACACTTATGAAAATACTCAGCATAGTGCTTAATAAAATTGGATCCTATTATTATTGCTGTTACTTAAATATTACTCATTCCATAAGTACTTTTTCTTTCCTTCAGAGACATTCACTCCTGAGTCTTCTGAGTAGTGGTAATAGAGACTGTGTCTTCTCAAGGTCATAGTCAGGGCTATGGATATCTACATAAAATGTCTTCTGAAAGCATCATTCAGAACCTCATTGATAGTTTCATGTGAGGTCTCCAAAGTTCAATGGTCTATAATTCTCTAGGTTCCCAATTTCCAAGTAGGTTTGATGATTTATTCATTTCTGCAGGGGCCAAAATGCCTTGAATGTTGCCACTGAGACAACACTAGACTTTTCTCTCATCTCTAAAGTATGAAATTCAAAAGAACGTTAGAAGTGGGCTTATGGGAGATGGAAGGACTAAAGAGGTCCTTTAAAGGGCTGTAAAGGAGAATGAAATGGAAAGAGTGTCCTGCCACTCTTGTAACATGAGGCATGTTTGGTTGGACTCCTATAGAGACTAGAGCAGGAAATGGCAGAGTAAAGAGATTACTCAACTTTTATGTTCATAAATATGTTTTTCAGATGTCCTTTCCTGCTAGAAGTTGTCAGTATGATAAAGAGACAGCTGTCTGATCTCAAAAGAATGTGATCTCCTGCCTTCTAAATATCTTTTGCATTCAGAACTTCTGAAGAAGCCATTTCTGGATAGAAACTGATGTGTTTTCTCTCTCTCTTTCTCTCTCTCTCTCTACCCCTTAAAAGATTTGAACAACATGACAAAAAGAAGAAAGGAAATTTTTGCACCAGATGTGTGAAGTTTCCTAGAAAAAAGGACCTAAAGAGCTTTCCCACTACCTGTTCTGGTAAAGGAGAGTCAAGAAGGAATTGACTTCCCATGAGAAAGTTTATCAAATAAAAATTGTACTTCTCAGAATTTTTTTCTTTATTATTATTATTTAAATTTCTTTATTGGGGGAATTGATGGTTTACAATCAATAGTAAAATAAAATACAATACTTTGTACATGTGTAACATTTCTTTGTTTTCCACAGAACAATTCAACCCCCACTAGGTCTTTTGTCTTCCAGTACTTGAATCCTCTTCCCCACCCCAGTCTTTTACTTTGGTGAAATACACCAACTCCAGTCCAGGTTATGCTTAGGGATTCTGTTCTTATTTTTTAACTTCAGTCTGTAAGTGAGATCATCCCATATTCTTCCTTCTCTTTCTGGCTGATCTCACTTAACATTCACTCAAGGTCCATCCAAGATGAGGTGATGAAAGTGAACAGAATTTTCTTTTTAGTTCTCATTCAGCAAAAGCTCATCTGAGAAGCTGTGGAGTCTCTCTACACTCATAAGCAACAAGGCAAAATAACTTCAAGTAGGACTGAGTAGAGTTGAAAATTTGTGGAATTAATAAAAACTAAGAAATGGTATTAATTTTATCCAACAAGTAACAGAAAAACAAATAAGACATTCTATAAAAACTACACAGTGAAACAAGACCTTTTTTTTCCCTCTTGACCCAACAAAAAACCTTTTTTTCCCTCTTGACAAATACATTTCCTTAAGTATTTTATGATTCATGTGGTGAGTAAGTGGTTTTAAAATGTTCAGACATTTGTTTCTCTGTTCTTGAGGTAATAGTTTTTCTACATAGAATAAAGATACAGCTTCAAATAGATAACTAATCCAAGCCAAGGTCAGTCTAAGTCTATAGTTGAGGTTCTCAATTCATACCAAATGATATCGCATCTGCTGATCCCAACCTATCAATGCAACAAATACCACGTTGGTATACTTTACTTCAGACTGTGTCCAGAGACGTCAGGCATGGAATATCAACCCTTCAGCCTCATTACTTGGGTCAGACCTTTCCTTTCATAGAATTCACTAATTCCATTCCAGGTGGTTCACTTCCTAAAAAAGTCCTCAAATCTAGATATAGACCAGGACCCATGAGATAGGGCATATGTTCACATGTATTCATAAATTAGGGCAAAATATATACCTGAAAGCAAAAGTACACAATAGTCTGCAGTGAGTCAGTATGAAGTTCATAATGAAATAGTGTCTACTTAGACTTAGAAATCACCATTTCTAAGAGCTGAGTAGTATTCCATTTTGTATATAGACCATAATTTGTTCAGCCACTCATCTGTTGTTGGACACCTGGGTTGCTTCCAGGTTTTGGCTATTGCAATTTGTGCTGCTGTGAACATAGTTATACACAAATCTTTTTGCATGGGTGTGCTTAGTTCCTTAGAATATATCCCCAGGAGAGGAATATCAGAGTCATAGGGTAGGTTCACTTCTAGCCTTCTGAGAGTTCTCCAGAATGCTCTCCACAGGGGTTGGACCACTTTATATTCCCACCAGCAGTGCAGAAGGGTTTCTTTGTCCCCACAACCTCTCAAGTATTTGTTGTTACTATCCTTTCTGGTGTATGACATTCTCTCGGTAGTGAAGAGATACCTCATTATCTTTATTTGCATTTCTTTGACAATCAATGACTTGGAGCACTTTTTCTTGTGTCTATTGGCCTTTTTGATTTCTTCTTTGGTGAATATTCTGTTCATAACCTCATTCTACTTTTGGATGGGGTCATCATTTTTTGTTGTTGTTACTGCTGAGTTTGCTTTATTTTGGTTATTAGTCTTTTGTCTCATGTATGGCATGTGAAGATCTCCCATTCTGTAAGGATTGTCTTTGGGTGGTGGTTTCCATTGCTGTGCAGAAGCTTGTCAATTTGATGTCCCATTGGCTTATATAGCACTTTATTAAGTCAAGAAAAACCTAGCAGAATCCACGTTTACAATTCCAGCCTACCAATATCAACTTCAAGCTGATTTGCCTGGTCGGAATTTCAAGAACATTGTTTAAAATGATAGCTTGCTTATTTATGTCTTGGATTTATGGATCAACTCCCTTAGAGAAGGCCTCTTTGCTAAAATTTGAACATAATTTAGATCTCTTCATCCTGTCATCTTCCCCTAACTTAAATGTGTGCTGTGTAGTCTTACTATTTAATTATAGTGCGGTGTTTTCAACTTGTGATACATTAAAGCACCCTTTTGCACATTAAATAACCCTTTGGGAGAAAAGAGTAGACAACAATGTTCAGTTAGACACAATTATCTTTCTTGTTCTTAGCATTTTATTTTTTTAATTTGCTACTGACTCATCCTCTGGGAGTTGATTGTTTTCTTATCACTTGTACTTCTCTCTTAGTTTTTCTAAAATTTTCACTTTCCAGACATTTAAGAAGTTCACAGACTTAACCTTTTCTGTCAATTTTGAAATCACAGATTAGTTTTGTTAGTTCAATAAATTTCCTTTACATAAAAAAACCTCCTAAAATAAAAAAAGAGACCAAAAATTTACCTACACGAGAGTTGTACTTCTTTACAAAAAGATTAGGCAATTGCCACAGTCATTATGAGACTTAGAGTAGAAAAGACAAAGGGTGCCAGGTGGTGGCACACCTGGTTAAGCACACACATTACAGTGCCCAAGGACCAAGTTCAAGGCCCTGGCCCCCACCCTCAGGGGGGAAACATCACGAGTCGTGAAACAGGGCTGCAGGCGTCTCTCTGTCTCTTTTCCTCTCTAAAATCTTCTCCTCTCAATTTCTGCCTGTCTCTATTCAATAATAAATAACTAAAATGTTTTTAAAAAATCTTTAGTAAAAGAAAAGAGAGTAAATAGCAACCAAATTTGCTTTATCACATATCTTAAATATTAGCTTAAGTTGACCAAAGATGTTCTCTTTATTTGTGTTGGTTTAGACCCAGAATCAGTGGTATGGGGATTTATCTATGACTGTACTAAGTTTGGTCCTATAATTTCCGTGAGAGTAATGAGGTTACCTGTTATTTGATGTGTCTTTAGTTACTGAAGTGGAGCTTAGGTACAAGAAGGAGTCCTCAAAACACAGTAGATGGAGTTTTCTTCCAACTAGTATTTTTTGATTTGCAGACATGGAGACACTTGGGATGACTGGGGGAGGTTATTATCAGGCTTGGGACCTTTTGTCACATGACACTTCTCCATCTGTCAGCCAGTTTCTGCTTCTTTGCACCTGAACAACCACACATACCATACCAACCATCTGATTAGTGATGATATACAAATTCAGGCAAGTCTCCACACTTTCTGAAATTTAGTTATTTTAATTTTTATTTATAAAAAGGAAACACTGACAAAACCATAGGATAAGAGGGGTATAACTTCTCACAATTTCCACCACCAGACCTCCCGTATTCCATCCCCTACCCTGATAGCTTTACTATTCTTTAACCCTCTGGGAGTATGGACCCAAGATCATTGTGGGATGCAGAAGGTGGAAGGTCTGGCTTCTGTAATTGCTTCTCTGCTGAACATGGGCATTGACAGGTTGATTCATACTCCCAGCCTCTCTCTCTCTCTTTCTCTAGTTAGGAAGGGCTCTAGGGAAGCTGAGCTCCAGGACACATTGGTGGGGTTGTCTGTCCAGGGAAGTCTGGTCGGCATCATGCTAGCATCTGGAACCTGGTGGCTGAAAAGAGAGTTAACTTACAAAGCTAAACAAATTGCTCAACAATCATGGACCTAGAGGCTGGAATAGTGCAGATGAAGTGTTGGGGGGTTCTCCATTTTGTAGATAGCTAGTAGGCATATTTTAGTTATATGAAATTTAGTTTTTAAGACAGAGAATTGGGTATTCCTTTGCTTTAATCATATCTGTTATAATTGTACTTCACAAAAAAATCCATAAAACACAGGAGGTTAAAGATGCAACTTATCCGTAATGGGAAAAGATTTGATTAATGTATTGGGTAAAATATTTTCTCTGCACTGCTTGAATAAGATGAGTTTCATAATCCATACTTCAGGCTACAAAAGATGGAAAGGCTTCCTGCAAGATTTTCCTGGGCCTCTGAATAGAACTTTTTTTTTTCTACGGGTTGCTTCCTGAGTGCTTATTCTGAACCTGCTCTATTTATTAATTATTTTATTTTATTTATTTTACTTTTTACCAGAGCACTGCTCGTCTGACTTACGGTGGTGTGGGAGACTGAACCTGGGACTTTGGAGCCTCAGTCATCAGAGTCTTTTTACGTAACCAGTTTGCAATCTACCCCCCACCCTGAACCTACTCTCTGTTACAGAGGGAGAGATGCTGACAGCGGCAAAATTATTTGTACAGGATACTGAAGTATACAAAAATTTTGTATGTTATCTCTTTTCAGATTTTGCCACTAAATTGTCAATGGCATGTTATCTCAGTTTTAGAGATAGGGAAACAGAGGCCTAAGTTAAATACAGTAATCAGGGATGAAGATGCCATTCAAAACCAAGTTTCCTAACTATGAACTTACACTTTTTTTTCCAAACTGTGTCAGAAAGAAGTCTCTGATGTTTACTAGATTTTTGTTGTCTGATTAGTTTACTACAGACTTTGTAGATCTGTAAATTTGTTAAGTTGGGTCACATCTCTAGGCCCCTGTCATTTGCCTGAAAGAAATTGCCCTCTTTTTTATATATTTATTTATGTAACTCATCAATCCTTCACATCTAAGCTCAAGAGAGACAGTGGAGCATAATATAAAAGCCAGGCCTGCAAGACTGGAAGTAGTATAATATGTAGATTAATAGGACTTCCATGCTCAAGGCCCACGGGTCTCATATTCAATCTCTCGTGTTACAATAACTCAGAGGTGAACAGTATTCTGAAGCTTGCCTCTCCTTCTCCTCCTTCTTCTCTTTCAATAAAACAAACAAATAAGTCTTAAAAAGCATTTATATCTTTTTTAGAATTTATAAGTTTTTTACTTACATGTCATAATAGAAGATATAAAATTGTGGAAGAAAGGCAAAAAAAAAAAACCCCACAACCATTTATATTAATTTTTACAAAGAGTGAGTCCTGGAATTGCATTATATACAAATATTGATGTTGCCATTTACTCTCCAGTAATGCCATTGTTGTTTATCCTCTCAGACTTTAGTGTTTCCATTTACATGATGGAAACCATTATTTGTTTTATTATTAGGAGGCTAATAGTTTTCAGTACAGTCATTGGCATATGGGTACAATTTCCCATCTCTTCATGATAGGTGTCTACAAAATATTCTCAACCCCAGTTTTGGTCCTTTTTCATTATTATGAACTAGGTTAGGTAGGATTTCAATGCTTAACTTCAAGGTCAACAAAAGGGGCTCTTAAAATAAAATAAAAAATAAAATATTGTGTTGTTTAAGAAGCATTCAGTTTGCTGGTGCTCCCTCCCAATCTAGAAGCCCCCTACTCTCCACTACTTCTCTAGAAGAGTTTTTTAGTTCACCCGAGAGTTACCAACCAATCATCCCCCTCCAGAGAGCAGAAAACATCAATAAAAGGGAAATAGAGAAAAGTAAGCCCATAGAGAAAGTTGAGAATAATGTCAGCTAGAGGAAAAAGAGAAAAATTCAACTAAAAGAAGGGATATTAAAATCAACATATTCTAGGGGAGTAGAAATCTGCCACCACCCCCCACCTTTTTTGTCTTTGCTAAATGCAGTAGTTTCATAGGAAGGAGATCTGGAGATAAAATGTAGAACAACTTAAAAATAGACTCCTAGAGAAAGTCCCATCTATGTTGAGGACAATCCACTGGCTCCCTCCAGAGCTCACATCTCAGGACACATACAGGAGGGGCCTCCCTCCTTCCAAGAACTTACTTCACTTTAAATCTTGTTTCTTAAAAAAAAAAAATCCTTTCCCACAATCACTTGTTTTGAGGAAATCTTTACTTACAAGCATTTGTACATCTGTTGTCACAGAGGTTCAGTTTCACATCTCCTCTCATCATAGTTGTCAGCACACATCACCCGCTACCAGACTGTCATTTCTTTCCACCATAGGGTGCAGAGTCCCAAAGTTAACCCTTTCTTTCTTCTCCTGAGAATTCTCCATGCTGAAATTTTTTTTTTCTTGTTTGTTTTTTTAAAATCATTTTTATTGGGACAAAAATGGTTCACAGTATTACTGTTGACACATCTCCTCATGATAGGTGTCTGCAAAACACTCTTATCCTCATCTGGTGTTTGGAGTTTTAAAATTGCTGTCTAGACACCTGCAGGGGGAAAGCTTTGTGAGTGGTGAAGCAGTGCTGCAGGTATCTATCTCTCTGTTTCTCACCCTCTCTATCACCTCCTTCCCTCTTGATTTCTGGCTGTCTCTATCCAATAAATAATGATTACAAAAAAATTGCTGTCTAGAAGGAGTTTCATGCATCAAAGTCCCCTGAGTCTCTTCCATGTGTACCAGATTTGTACACATTATTAACAAATTTCTCTTTGCTTTTTCTTTTACTGATCTTCCCCAGGTTTGTTTGATTATTTGCCTTGAAGAACACATAATGGTATAATATGAATTATTTTAACACACATCCATCCATTTCAATGTTGTTTTGAGGAGAAGAGAGTAGAGAAATAGCAATAAAGTAAATAAATAAATAAATAAATAAATAAATAAATAGTACCAAGCCACCTGTACTGGGAGACATACCCAAGCTCAGAAAGATCTGCTTTGAATCTAGTCCTCACTCAGCACAGGAGTTCAGAAGCAATTCAGTCATCTTTGTATAAATCCAGTGGCAGCTGGGAAATTATTAACATTTTAAGAAATTGTGACTTTTCCCCTAAAGGACAACAAGATATTTTACACTTTTTTTTCTTTTTGTTTCACAAGAAGGCCCACAAAAGGCATGTCATCAGTCAATATGTCAATGCTCAGCTCATTAAAATACTAAGTGAAACACTGATGACAATTACATAGCACTGAGCCTTTTTTTTTTCCTGTTAAAGTGCATCTTTCAATTCTTAATAAAATAGCTTAAGAGTTTTTTGTTGCTGCTGCAATTTTATTGTTTCTTTTCACCTTAGACTTTGATGGAGTTTAGCAAGCAAATTATTTACCAAGTTTGTGGGGATAACTTGAGGTCAAGATTACCTAAATGACTCATCCTTCTGGATGGTAAAGAAAGGCTCTCTGAACTTCCTTCTGGGAGTAGCTTCTATTTGTTTGACAAAGATTTTATAAACCTCTTGTATTATGTAAGCCTCAAAGGGTATGTTGGACATTCAGTAATGCGCAAATTAAACACAGACCTTATCTAACTCAAGTCTGTTTATTTAAGCGATACCTCAAGTTCTGAATCTCTCTCCCAATCACAGAAATATATGATGCCCCTACCAGACTCTGCTATGAGAAATGAATAGTGATTATTACTCAGTTTTGGTAGTCATTGAGGTGTCGATGGCAGTATAAGTAATATAAGTCAGTTTCCTGTGGCCATTTGTACTTAGAAGACGTACTATGTATACCCTGAAATGTACAGTGCACAGAAAGGACTTTGACTAGTGGGATTTCAAACATACACACACATTTATTTATGTGTAGCACCCATATTTTGATGGTTATAATTGGAGTTAGCACTGATTATTTACCAGGTAACTTTGGTTCTGCAGTAAGAATTTAAGAGTTTGATTTTTGTCTGTTTCTTTGCTTTATTTCATCATAGTGAAATCATCTCATATATGTATTTCCCCTCCATTTATTTTACATAATTCCTATTTTTCTGTTTTTTTTTTTATACAGTGCTGGGGAACAAACCTAGGGGCTTGCTCATACAGCTTCAGAATCAAGTGAGAATTTTCTGAGACCCAGAATAAAAGAAAACAAAAGAGCACTGAATGCCTGCAAAGTCCCCAGAGTTGATTAATGATAGATGCCCCCTTCTAGTACTAATTAGAATACGATTGTGACTTAGTAAATTGAAACCAGACAGGTCTGGGTTTGTACCCTAACTTTGTTGGGTGCTTAACTTTTATAGAGACTCATTTTTGAGTTTTTATGAAATGGAAACAATAATACTTTTCTTTCTATCAGTGTTTCTACATAAAAATTAACAACAACAACAAAACGCTACCTCCTTTAACCTCAGTTTTGATTCTGTCACATCTATTTTCTTTTATAGAAATACTTTCTAAGAAATGTCTTGTCGTATGCTTTACATTGGCTTGTTCTAGCCCTCCCCCCGCCAAGAGAATTGGATCAGGCCTGCTAATTTCGCGGGCCCGCTTGGCCCCGCCCAAAGGGAACCCCGGGAGAGGGTTCCTGAGTTGGAGAGTCCGAGAGTTCCTGAGTTCGAGAGTTTCAGGGTTACAGAGTAAGAGAGAGTTCCAGTGTGCCAGTTTCAGAGGGCTCTCAAGTACGAGAGTTCCAGAGTGCCAGAGTTGGAGAGTTCCTGAGTTCCAGAGTAAGAGAGAGAGTGCTTGTGCCACCGCAAAGAGACAGCAGAGTTCTGTTTGGTGATTAGTTTGTCTTAGTTTATGAATCGTGGTTCCTGAATAAAGAAATACAGCTTCCCTGCCCAGCCGTTGTCTCCGCGTCTCTGTTACCCGCCGTGAAGCAAGCCAGCCGGCAAGAGCCTCCGAATTTTAACAACAATGTCTTAATTGTCTCTGTTCTTCTATCTTCCTTTGACCCTGTAACAATGTGACTTCTGCTCTTATGACTTCCACTGATACTACTTTCACTGAGGTAACTGTTGACTGCCTTCTGACTCAGTCCAAAGAATACCTCTGTTTTCTTTCAGTACAGTTCAACATAGTCAACTATTTTGAAACAGTCCTCCTTTGGCCTCTAAGACTTTGCCTTCTAGGCATCATTGATTCTCTAACTGATTAGACTTAGACCTAATAAGCTTGGAAATCTAGTAGAAAGGCCCAAAGAAGGCAGACCCCATAAACCTAGTACCAGTTCGTTCAAATACCACAAATGGCACTCAATGTTTTAACAACTGGGGGAAAGTACAGAAAGAACTGAATATGCAGGTTAAGAGCAAGAGACTGGCTTACTTAATAGTGGCCTTTCTTGGTTAATACCAGATCATCCCATCATCTGGGGTCCTAGTCAGGGAATCTTTGGATTCTCACATAGATATGATGGGCTAGTCCTCTAATAGATTCCTCTCTCCACCATCACTGGTCACTTCAATCAGGAACATTAGCATAAGCCCTCTTGTGGGCCACTCCTATAATTTGTTCTCCCTGTAAAGTAGCAATTGTCTGCCTCACTCTCCAAAGAGAGGCTGGGCCATCCTTTCCAGCCACTTGAGGAACACTGGTCCTGAAACAAGAGTACCTAGAATATTCCCAGCTGTGACCATAGACTGTGAGTTCAGACCGACAAGGACTCAGAGGTTAGACAGGTTCCTGTTCTATATATATATATATATATATGTCCTGGGTCAGATTTATGGCTTAAACAGTTAATTTTCTTTGTAGATTTTCTTCAAGTTTGGGAGCTACTCTCAGCCCTAATTCAATTTTTTTTTCCAGGAATTTTAAGCTTTATTCAGGAAAACTGAAAATAGTCACATGTTAGGGAGAGAGAGAGAAAGAGAGAGAGAGAGAGGGAGAAAGAGAGAGAGAGAGAGGAGCCCCCTTAGTCACATCTCATTGGAGGCCCACCTAGGCAAGAGAGTGAGAGAATGACAGAGAGAAGCCCCTCAGAGCTCTCTTACTCACATGTTGGCTGGGTGCTCACCTAGGACCTAGAGACAGCCCTAATTCAATTTTATAGTCCTATTCTCAATTCTGTTATCATCTTCTCAGACAATAGGTTTACCCACCTACCTACATGTTCGCTATCAAACTCAAGCAAAAACTATGAAAGTCATGGGCCCCTAGGAACACACCTAAAATAGACTTCTGGCATTCTTTCCACCCCAACATCCCTACTTTAATCTGCTCTATTCCTACTTTTTGGCTCCTATTTATTAATAATTTTGGCTTGCTTTATACCTTATTATCTGTCAGCCACCAAGTTGTAGATGCTATCATGACTCCATCCTGACTTCCCCAGGAAGACAACCATACCAATGTGTCCCATAACTTCACCTCTCCAGAGCCCTATTCCAGTTGGGAAAGATAAAAACAGGCGGGGGGTAGTGACTGACTTGTCAATGTCCATGTCCAGTGGAGAAGCAATTACAGAAGCCTGAATTCCTGATTTCTGCACCCCATAAAGCATTTTTGTCCATACTTCCAGAGGGGGAGAAATATTAGTGTAAGATGACTAGAGATCTTTGAAGTCCAATTCCATCAAAACCCAGAGAGAGAAGCGGAAAAAATGAGGGACATTTGAAAATAGCAATAGGTGTAGGCATGATTTAGAAAAGAAGGGAAGCAGGACCATAGGAAAAATGGAGAAAAAAAAACACCCATATAAATATAGACAGTTACATAAGTAATAGCCAACCCATATTTGTGACCTTGAGAGAGCTATTACAATTTCCAGTGGAGGCAATGGGGACACAGAATTCTGGTGATGGGAACAGTGTAGAATTATACCTGTTTTCTTATAATTTTGTTACTCCATATTAAGTCACTAATAAAACAAATGAAAAAAAATTGCCTTCTACCTCCTGTTTGCTGTTTTCTTCATAAGGTTCTATTCTAAAGATTCCTTTTCTTTCCCAATAAAACTTTCTTGTCATCTTATATATTTTCAAACTTTCAGGTACTTGTTGATGAGTTTTGTATCTTCCAGGAGCCCATAGTTTTTCTGAGCTTCCAATCCATATGCATAGCTGTGCTATGATCATAAAAACTTGATTGTCCCACAGACATGTCCCACAACATGAGAAAAGAAAAAGCATAATTTTGTCTATATAAAAGCCTCTTGATATTGGTGTTGGAACCTCTGCACTCAGTGATTCAGTCCAGAAATCTGGGTATCTTTATTTACCATTATCTTTACCATTACCACACCATAGATTATTCTGATATCACTAAAAAAAGTGTATAGTGTTCTTAAAAACTGTCCTGTTACAATGGAATTATACATCAATAATCTTATATACTTTCCTTTCTATTGGGGGGATTAATAGTTTACCATAAATACAGTTGTTGATACATGTGTAAAATTTCTCAGTTTTATGTAAAACACTTTCACCCACCTGCCTAAATCCTCCACCATCATGTATGAGGACCTGAAAGCTCCCTGTAACCTGAGAGTCCTTTACTTTTGTGCAATAGATGAAATCCAGTCTTACTTCTACTTTCTGTTTCCCTTTCTGTTCTTGTTTTACAACTTTTGTTTTTAAGTGAGATAATCCCATATTTATTATTCTCTTTCAGGCTTAGCTAACTTAACATGACTCCTTCAATCTCCATCCAAGATGAGGTCAAGAAGGTGAATTCACTATTTTTATTTTTTTATAAATAAAAAGGAAACACTGACAAAACCATAGGATAAGAGGGGTGCAACTCCACACAATTTCCACCACCAGAACTCAATATCCTATCCCCTTCCCTGATAGCTATGCTATTCTTTAACCCTCTGGGAGTATGGACCCAAGGTCATTGTGGGATGCAGAAGGTGGAAGTTCTGGCTTCTGTAATTGCTTCCCTGCTGAACATGGGCATTGACAAGTTGATCCATACTTCCAGCCTGCCTCTCTCTTTCCCTAGTGGGGCAGAGTTATGGGGAACTGGAGCTCCAGGACACATTGGTGGAGTTGTCTGTCCAGGGAAGTCTGGTTGGCAATTGGAACCTGGTGGCTGTAAAAAGAGTTTACATATAAAGCCAAACAAATTGTTGACTAATCATGAATCTAAAGGCTAGAATAGTGCAGATAAAGAGTTGGAGGGGGGTTTCCATTTTGTAGATAGCTAGTAGGCATATTTTAGATATATTCCAAGGGCCTGTGGCTATACTAGTTTCTTTCTTTCTTTCTTTCTTTCTTTCTTTCTTTCTTTCTTTCTTTCTTTCTTTCTTTCTTTTTTTTTTTCCCTGAGCCTGAAATCTGATATGCAGGTGGATGTAAGTTATTGTCTGGGGATATGATGTCATATCTGGAAAAAGGACAGAAAGCTGGATCAGGGAAGAGAGTAGCTCCCAAATATGGGAAAGGTGTATAAATATTGTTGACTATAAACCCCATCGAATTGATGTGATCTGGGGCCCATATTCAGCTTAGAAGCCTATGTGACCTCTGCATCCCTGTAAATCTGACCTCACATTCTGTGGTCATGAATAGGAACATTCCAAGTTGCCCCAATATTGACCCATCTTCCTCAGGTGTAGCATAGAGTATGCTGTACATCCTTCATTCAGAGGATGGAGCATTCTGTAACGTTGTTGATCCTCACCATGCTTCACTTCAGACTGTGTCCAGAGACGTCAGTTGTAGAATGTCAACTCTTCAGCCTCTTAAGTGAGACCTTTCTTTTCATAGGATTATCTAATTCCACTCCAGGTGGTTCACTTCCTAACAAAGTCCCAAAACCTAGATATAGACCAGGTCCTGTGAGATAGAGCATATGTTCACATGTATCCATAAATTAGGGCAAAATATATACATGAAAGCAAAAGTACACAATAGTTTGCAGTGAGTCAGTATGAAGTTCATAATGAAATAGTGTCTGCTTAGACTTAGATACCCTCCTCACCTATTTCCTATTATACTTCCCTCACTCACTCCCAAGCTATCCTTATCAAAGCAAGTACTGCAAAAGCTGAATAAGGGCAAGAGACTGGTATACTTTAATGATGACTCTTTAGTCACTATCAGGCCACCCCATCAGCTGGGACCCTATTCAGGGAGTCCTGAGAGTCCCAAACAGATATGATGGGCTTAGACCTCGAATAAATCCCTCTCTCTATTGTTACTGGTCATTTCTTTCTTAGGATATATCCCCAGAAGAGGAACTGCAGGGTCATAGGGTAGGTCCATTTCTAGCCTTGTGAGAGTTCTCCAGACTGCTCTCCACAGGGATTGGACCAATTTACATTCCCACCAGCAGTGCAGTTGTGGGGTTCCTTAGTCCCCACAACCTCTCCAGCATTTGTTACTACCCTTTCTGTTGTATGACATTCTCACAGGAGTGAAGTAGTATCTTATTGTTGTCTTTTTTTAAATTAATGTCTCTTTATTAGGTAGAGACAGTCAGAAATCAAGAGGGCAAGCGAGATAGGAAGGGAGATAGACAGAGAGACACCTGCAGCCCTTCTTCACCACTTGTGAAGATTTTCCCCCTACAGGCGGGGACCAGGTGCTTGAACCTGGGTCCTTGCACACTGTAACAAGTGCACTCAACCAGGTGAGCCACCACCCGGCCCCTCATTATTGTCTTTATTTGCATTTCTCTCATAATGAATGACTTGGAATGTCTTTTCATATGTCTATTGGCCTTTTGGATCTCTTCTTTGGTGAATATTCTGTTCATATCCTCACTCCATTTTTGCATAGGGGTAATCATTTTTTTTTTTTTTTACCTCCAGAGTTATTGCTGGGGCTTGGTGCCTGCGCTATGAATCCACTGCTCCTGGAGGCCATTTCCCCCCCCCCCCCCATTTTGTTGCTGTAATTGTATAGGACAGAGAGAAATTGAGAAAGGAGGGGAAGGCAGAGAGGAAGAGAGAAAGATAGACACCTGCAGACCTGCCTCACCGCTTGTAAGGCAACCCTCATGCAGGTGGGGAGCAGGGAGCTCAAACCGGGCTGTTTACTCTGAGCCTTGTGTGCTTAACCTGATGCACTACCACCCGGCCCCCAAGGAGTCATCATTTTTTGTTGTTGCTGAGTTTGCTTTATTATGGTTATTAGTCTTTTGTAACACATATGGCATGTGAAGATCTCTCATTCTGTAAGGAGTCTCTTTGGGCAGTGGCTTCCTTTGCTGTGCAAAATATTTTCAATTTGATGTTGTCCCATTGGTTTATTTTATTTTAGTTTATTTTGCTTTCAGGGATATTGCTGGGGTTCAGTGCCTTCGCTACTAATCCACTGCTCCTGAAGGATATTTTTTCCCTTTTGTTGCTGGACAGGACAGAGAGAAATCAAAAGATTCCGGGCTAGCATGGGGGTGCCTCTTCCCAAGCATGTTCTCTCTGGGTTGGAGAGAATGTGACCGGAGCCAGCTTGGGCTGCTACTCACTCAGCAACATGAGGGAGATGACTCAGGAACAGACTCATGGGTGGTGGTGAGACAATGCAATAACTATTGATCAGAGAGCCAAGGATTTTAAAGGGCAGACCTGGAAGTGTCAAGTTGGAAATGGAAATGGCTAGGAAAGGGGCGGAGAAAGGCAAAAGGGCTGGGAAGGTAGGAAATTCCTTAGCAACTGTTGTGAGGGTTTTAACTGGTAGGATTAATAATACCCTGGAGGCAGGCAGGGTCTTGAGGGTAGAAAGAAGATAGATCAAAGGAATGGAATGGGTGGGAATCGTTCAGGCAAAACAGTGATTATGTAGATAGGCCATAGTATCAGGAATGCAGGGTGCTTTGTGAGACAGGGAGTCTGATAAGACTGGGCAAACCTTTGGGGTTACTTCTGCCCTCCTTGCTCAACCTCTCAGTAGAGAGAGAGAGAGAGAGAGAGAGAGAGAGAGAGAGAGACTGACAAGATAGACGCACTCCTCAGGTCAAGCCCTGCCAAGTTCAACCACATCCTCAAAATTTCCCTACACTGGAGGCTATTTTTTCCATTTTGTTGCCCTTGTTGTTTATCACTGTTGTTGTTATTGCTGTCGTTGTTGTTGGACAGGACAGAGAGAAGTCAAAAGAGAAGGGGAAAACAGAGAGGGTGAGAAAAAGATAGACACCTGCAGATCTGCTTCACTGCTTGTGAAGCGACCCCCCCTGCAGGTGAGGAGCCGGGGGGGGGGGCTCAAACTGGGATCTTTGCTCCAGTCCTTGCACTTTACAGTGTGTGTGCTTAACCCACTGCACCACAGGGTCCCCTATTTTTGTTTTTGTCTTCCTTGCAGTTGGACTTGTGTCATAGAACATGCTTATAATGCTTAGATGAAGTTTCTTATATTTTCCTCTAAGTATTTGTTAGTTTCTGGTCTAACATCCAGGTTCTTGATCCATTTGGTGTTTACTGGTGTGTGGTGAAATGTAGTTTCATTATTCTGCACATTTTAACCCAAGTTAGCCAACACCCCTCTTTGAAGAGACTCTCCTTTTCCCATTTAATAGTTTGGGCCCCTTGTCAAAAATCAGATGTTCATCCATGTATAGGTATGTATCTTTTTAGATAGTTAATTTTAATAAAATAGTACTAACAATAGATAATTGATTCCTTGTGTGCCATTCAAGGGAAAAGGCCACATAATTTATTGGGCAGGACACAAACATCCTGAAGTATAAAGGAACTCCATGGCAAACGCTAGAAGAAGAAAGGAACTTCATTAGGAAAACAAATGAAGAACAGAAAAGTCACATGAATTATTTTATGAGAAATAGTGGGATTTTCCATAAGATCTTTTTATTTTAAGATTTAAAAACATTATAATCTTAATATCTGTACATGTGTAGATTAACTAGATACAGAAATTGCCACCAACTAAAAGTGATCCTAAAGTTTTTGGGGAAAGTAATTTAAACATGTTCTTATCCCACTTGGCCACTAGAGGGGAGCATTACCCATCAAATGTTTTGGCAGGTTCAGCTGTGGCCTAAAGTTGAGAGATCAGTACCTGATCTGCTTCCATCTGTTTCCTGTTTTCTCCTTCATCTATTCCACAACCCATCTTTTCTTGCTCTTCACCTAGCTACGAATACAATCATAGTGTTTTGGCTATGGTCTATGTTTAGAGGAAAGCCTCTGACTCCTTAGGTAAAAGTTGGTAGACATTATTTTTTAAACTTTTTAAAGTGCTGGACCCTGCTATCTTACAATCTTGTTCATCATTAGTAAATCACTAGTAAAAAAATATTAAAAAAGTGACTTTACCTGTCGGCATAATCTCTCCCTGTGGACAACGATGGAAGTCTCTGTGACCTGGACCAGGCCTCGTTGGACACCATGTCTTTGTATGTTTCTGAGCAGCCCATACCTCCACCTTCATCTTCTCAGTTTTGTTTTATGTTTTTTATTGCAAATTGTTGTGGAAAAAGTATTCCAGAGAGTGAATTCAATAAGAAAGACAGAGAGAGGGAGTCGGGCAGTAGCGCAGTGGGTTAAGCCCAGGTGGGGCAAAGTGCAAGGACCAGCATAAGGATCCCGGTTCGAGTCCCCGGCTCCCCACCTGCAGGGGAGTCGATTAACAGGCAGTGAAGCAGGTCTCTCTCTTCTCTCCATCTCTCTGTCTTCCCCATCTCTTTCCATGTCTCTCTCTCCTATCCAACAACGATGACATCAATAACAACAACAATAACTACAACAATAAAACAACAAGGGCAAAAAAGGGGAATAAATAAATAAATATTAAAAAAAGAGATGACAGCATTTTAGTTGTGATGGCACAAGCAGAATAAAAAGAGGCATCTTTAATATGATGTGAGAATTGAATGCAAAGGAAATATGAGAATTCATAATATGGACTCTTCTCCTTTTCAAAGAAGGGTTCAAGGTATCACACAGCAAAACACACATTGCTATCAACATAGGACAATTTGTTTATTCTATATTGAGAGCACTCTGTGTATGTGCTAATAATTAGAAATGAACAAGACAGACGTGGTCCATGTGCTTACAAACCTGCTGTATTTAAATAGGATGTGAATGAGATCAGAAATAGATAAGAAAATATAATTGTGTATATGTCTGGGGTGTGTTTTGGAGCTGAAAAAAAACACCTAAAGATGATCTCCAATATATTTCATTTTGTAGATGAGGGGGAAAATGGCTCAGAAATACTGTGACTGATCCAGCGATGAAGCAGTTAGTTCATTTCATCACTAAAGTTTGTTTGGAACAAATTGCAAAATACTCTGGGCTACTTAGTTTTCTAAGCCTGATAAAAAAGGAGGGCAAGTGGTGGGTGGTGAACCCAGTTGAGTGCACACATTACAGTGTGCAAGGTCCCGGGTTCAAACATCTGGCCACCACCTGCAAGGGGAAAGCTTCTCGAAGGGAGAAGTAGGGCTGCCGGTGTCCCTCTTTCCCTCTCTATCTCTCCCTCTCCCCTCTCAATTTCTCTCTATCTCTATCCAATAATAAGTAAAGAAAAATATTAAAAAGAGAGGGGGGGAGGGAGAGAGAGAGAAAAGGTGAGGGAAGAGAATAATTATTTGGGGGAGAGGAGAAATTCTGTGGAATACCCCTAGATTGAAGACAATAAAATATTCTTCAAATTATTATTTAAAAATTCTTTGGGACAAAATTGATAGAATTGGAGGTGTGCTTAGGGAAATAAGAAAAGATGAAAGACAGCTACCGATTGTTTCACTCATAGGTGGGATCTAGAGAACTGATACACATGAATTAAAAAAAAAAAAAATCCAGAAGCAAACAAAATGTTTCTAAGAGTTGTGACAACTATGGCGGTTATCTTTGGGAGGTGGAGGATACAGAGCTTAGGTGGTGGGTGTGATGTGGAACTATATACTATAATCTTACAATCTGGTAACCTACTATTAATCAAAAATAAAACATGAAAAATAAAATTCACTGGCCTTTTATGAAATGAAACCACATTGTACTGAGTTACACAGTGAAGATATTACTGAGTGGGGGTTAAGCAACTACATAGTCCAAATGTAACTTTCCACAATCTAATTTGATATAAACACAGAACTAAAAGAAACTGCAGACAGTTTTGATTCTCTGAGCCCCACACTGAAAAACCATTCCTGAATATGGTTATTATAACAGTGAGTCCCCCCCCCCCCACACCACACTGTTTGATTCAATCAGTTTCTCCTTTCTTTTTTTTTTTTTTTTTTTTAATTTTTACCAGCTCACTGCTCAGTTTTGGCTTATGGTGATGCAGTAGGCTGAACTTTGGGACCTGGGAAGTTCAGGTATGAAAGTCTGTTTGTATAACCATTATGCTATCTCCCCTGCCCATTAAAATAATTTTTTTATAATAACATATTTCTAGACTCTGAGTTCTGTCTGGTTTCCTCAATAGCCACTTTCTGTGTTTGTCTATTTGTCTTAAGGGGGAGGGGTGAGAGGGGATAGTAGTGAGAAAAAGAAATTGGGAGGTTTTAATATATTATTTTTCTTACCTTTATTAATCCACAGATTCACAAAACTGATACCGTTCCTTGGCCTTTTGGTTCTATTGGTAATGCACTATGCTCAGTAGAAACTAACCCATCAGTCAATGGGACAGAATATCTGATCTCAACAGAAGCAAGACCTTCTGTTTGTCCTACACTAAGTCAATGAGAATGTTTGGATTTTTGTGAAGGACACACAGAATTCTCTTTTATTGATATTTACCAGAGCATTTGCTCAGCTCTGGCTTATAGTGATGTGGGGGACTGAACCTGAGATCTTGGAATCTCAGGCATGAGAGCCTCTTTGCATAACCATTATTTTATCTACTGTATCCCAGGATACTCTCAAAATAGCAAATTAAACTATAACTGTATGCAAAACAGTAGATAACTGAAAATATTCAGAGACAGCTACTGCTCAGTTGAGTTTTTCTCCTTGAAAGTCTCTTTTGCCATGTCCTTATTCTAACTGTAATGACACAGGTGGCATCTTGGATGCTCCTGTCCCTTCTAGTGGAGGCTGTTCAGGCTGACTGCAGCCGGTAACCTTCTCTCAGTTCACTCAGTGGTCTCTCACAGCAATGCTATCAGTAGTCTTGCCATCTACATGTCAAACTACCAAATATCAGCTTCTGAGTTCCTCTGGCTCAGCCTTGCATGGTCAGAAAACAAAAGAGCAATTCATCTAGGAAAGAGAAATAGAAAGTTAGCAAGAAAGACAGAAAAGAGCTTCTTCAGACCTCAGAAACACACATATGCAACTTTTTCCCCCTTTTTACCAGAGCAGTGTTCAACTCCAGGAATTGAACATAGGGCCTTGGAGCCTCAGATATGAAAGTAGTTCTGTATAAACTATTATGCTGTATCCATCACCCTCAGTTTTGCATATACTTATGTAAATTTCCACTTATACACAAATATATCTCAGGTTTTAAAACTGAAGCCCTAGACACTATGATTCCAAGTTTTAATAATAACCAAGAAATTCTGATGAACTATTTAATACAATATTTTTACATTAAATCATTTTCTCCTGTGAGGGCTGGATGGTGATGCACAGGGTTAAGCGCACATAGTCGAGAGCGCAGGGACCCTTCACATGCGGTGAAACAGGTCTGTACATGTATATCTTTCTCTCCTCCTCTCTCCCCCATCTTCCCCTCCCCTCCCATCTCAATTTCTCTCTGTCCTGTGCAATAAAAAAAATGAAAAAAAAAAAAGGCCGCCAGAAACAGTGGATTCGTAATGCTCGCACTGAGTCCCAGCAATAACCCTGGAAGGCTAAAAAAAAATTCTCTTTCAATTGTAGTCTTGTCTGTTTCAAATACAACCAGTTTTACAAGCAATCCATAGCACACTTCAGAAGGATCAAAATGGCGACAATTAACAAGGGTAAAAAGACTTTCTATTATAGTTTTCCTCAGATTGCAGTGCATGCCTTACTTAGAGCTTCAACGTACTCATTTGCCTAGAAGAAAGTCTGCTTAAGGGGGGCAGAGACAATATTTTATTACTAACTTCCTAGAGGTCTCAAATCACCTGATCACCTGACCTTTCAGAACTCGTTTAGGGAAATAAGAACCAGAAAAGCAAACAACTGTTTCATATAATTACCAGGTTTTATGCTCTGTATCCTGAGCGGGAGTATGCCTCCAGGCCTCATTAAAGACATGCTAAGTCATTTTTTTTTTTTTTGCTTGTGATTATACCAGCTGTATATATCAAGTTGGAGTGGGGAAAGTTGTAGTTTTAATTATAAATGTCTTGTATGCATACTGTTAAAATTATTCCTATTTCCTACTTTGATGCTATTATCTCCATGATTTTAATCGTTAATGTGGAGACACACACCTGAGTTTCATATATTGACTTCATGTTGTATGACTACAACAAATTCATTTATTGTAAAGAAAGAAAGAAAGAAAGAAAGAAAGAAAGAAAGAAAGAAAGAAAGAAAGGCTAACTATAAATGGCTCACATTCTTCCACTGGTAATTGTAGGAATATGAGCCTTGATTTGCTCTCCTTGTGAAGGCTGTTCTCAGACACTTGGCTTCTCCCTTTTCAGAAGCTGTGCAGAGAAGATACTTTTACCTGTGAATGGGCATTCAGTCAGCAGTGCCTGGACTACCTCCAGCCAAAGGTAGGAGAAACTCCTACCTGCCCTCAAAGCATGTGGGGGAGCAGAAGGCTCAGAGGTAACAGCTGGCAAAGAGAGAATGTGGGAGGAAGTGAGGGGAAATCAATTAAATAGAGATGAAAAAATAGTACACTCTCCATGCCATAAAGGAAAATCATGATGAAGGCCTAAGTTAACTCCCATAATACTTTCAGGGATCAGAGAAATGACACTGTCAAAACACATTAGTTTTCTGAAGCCTACAGGCTGAATTTTATTTATTTAAAGTTAACTCCCATTTTAATAATAATGAAAAAGACAGAATATCCACATCAAAAGGAGAAAAACTTTTCTTAATCTACCCACTTCTCTTTTAAAGTACACAAGCTGTTGCTAGATATTGCTCTGTGGTGATTTCTCAACTGTACTTGGTTTTCTTTGTATCAAGGAATACATTGTAAAGCAACTCAGGTCTGCTGTCTGCTCTGCCCAAAGCCAAAATGGCAATTGTTAGACTTTATGTGTATGTTTTTAAATGCCCTGTTTGTTTTAACTAAAGTCTATGGATGATGTGTCAAAGCTGAAGAGAGGGAGAGTCAGACATAGAAGATGGTGGTGTGGGACTGGTCAAAACTTGACTTTTGGAGAGGCTAGAACTGCCCACCTGCATTCTGAATGTTGCTTCCATAGCTGTGTGGATAGACCATAATTAGCATCTTCCTGAATTGCTGGTGTCCTCACTATTCTTCAGAATCACTTTACTCATTTCTGAGCTGAGTGCTAATTTGTCTCTGTGTGTAGAAGTCAAGTTTAGTGTAATATAGTAAATGAGACCACAGACTTAACGATCTGACTGTCTGACACCAGCACTTTCTGGCCTGCACTATTCTAGCCATCTGGAAAATACTTAGAATCTTCATGTTTCAATTTACCTATCTGAAAACGGGGGTAAGATTGTCTACCTCATGGTGTGTCAAAAAGAATAAATAACACAGAAGCTTTTTACAATAGAACCTGAAACACGGTAGGTTCTTTCTTATAGGATGTCTATAATGAAGATGTGATGGTTGCTTTTCTTTTTCTTTTTTTTTAAAAATATTTATTTATTCCCTTTTGTTGCCCTTGTTTTATTATTGTAGTTATTATTGTTGTTGGATAGGACAGAGAGAAATGGAGAGAGGAGGGGAAGACAGAGAGGGGAGATAGAGAGAAAGACAGACACCTGCAGACCTGCTTCACCATCTGTAAATGACTCCCCTGCAGGTGGGGAGCCAGGGGGCTTGAACTGGGATTCTTACACTGGTCCTTGTGCTTTGTGCCACCTGTGCTTAACCTGCTGCGCTACCATCCAACTCCCTGCTTTTCTTTTTCTAAAATAGCACAACCCTTTTTTTTCCCTTCTGCAGAATCATTGCTTACTCTGACTTGGTTCAGACTGAGCTGATCACACCTGCTTTTGCTTCAGGATTGAAGATATAACTCATAAGCAGCTAATGCGTAAATTTTACCCTCCTGGCTACAATGATTAGCTCAGGGATGGAAAGAATAACGGCGTGATGGCATAAATAGTAAAAGTCGGTTCAATCAGGACAATTCATTGGAGTTTCTTTTGAATTATTGGACAAGAGGAGTTATTTCCAGGGCCAAGTGGTGGCACATGGAATTAAGCAGTCATATTACAGTGCATAAGGACCTGGGTATAAGTGGTGAAGCAATGATGCAGGTGTCTCTCTTTCCCTCCATCACTACTTCCTCCTCTGTTCTTAATTTCTCTCTCTATATATATCTGAAATAAATGAACATATTTTAGGAAAGAAATCCTTTCTTCTTTATCTGAGCTCACCATCCTTACTTAAAAAAAGTAAAAAGGAGTTGCCTTTGTCTTGAGCAGTTAGTGGAATAAGATATTCAGTCTGAAACTGAAGCTAGGGCAGAGGAAAGCCATGAAGAAGACAACAAAGAGAAGAACAGAAACCAGTTCAAATTGTAGGACCCCATGATTCCAACCACTCGTATGACCTGCATCTCTTCCTTTGTACTGAACTTCCCTCCTTGACCATCACAAGAGCTGTCACTAACTCTAGCTCCCATAAGATACTGCCAGTCTCCTTAGCCTGTTAGATTCTGACTCAGCCTTCAAAGGATAGGGCAAACCTTATCCCTTCTGAAAAATGATATCTCCTTTTCTATGGTCTTTTAGTATCTACTGTCTGTGCATACATTAATACTCAGTGTCACACTCAAGTGTTTCTCTCTGCAAATTCATCTGCTGCATCTCTCCTACTGTATGGGTTGCTTTGATTACATGTTTTACTCTTTGATGACCTCCATAACTGCTAGCACATCTGGCATTTTGCAGCAGCTTGTTAAACAGCTCTTACTTGTTTTCTTTTGGTTCTCATATGCCCATTAGTTTATATACCTTGGTACATAAAGGAGCAGAAATATAGGAATGTATGAAATAAACTGGTGGTGGGTCAGGATAGGGTTGTTACATATAGGGTATTTTCAAGGGAAGACTCCATCCCCTTATTATGTGGGAGGAACAACATGAAGATGTGGATTAGTTCATATGCATCCTGCCATCCAGTAAGCTTCATACAGGCAGGGACTGGCTTTATTGAACCCAATAAATAAACTGAACCCAATGCTTGGTATAGTGTCTGACATCTTGTAAATGCTCAGTAAATACTGGTTGAATGAATATTGCATGTTTCTGTGAAAATGGCTCAGATCTATGACCCAACCTTTCCAAACTTGTAAAGGAAATGAAGTACGAAAGGCAGTGCTGGCCCTGTAAAGTCAACACCTTTTCTCCATTATATGGGGCCCTTTCTACCATCACCTCATTTCTCCAAATCACAAGACTAAATAAAGTCATTCCTTAGGATGACAGATGAGGTGTGATGACAATAGTATGTTTGGAATTTCTAGGTCTGTGAGAAAATTTATATATATATATATGTATGAATTCCAGACCCAAGATGGAAAAGTCTACTTATTTGCCATCATGAGAATGAGTGAATCAGAGGGGCATGAAGGCTGAGTTGTAGTCTGAGAAAAGGCGCTGCACTGGAATGCTTTCTGGGTTTTGATCAGTCCTATTTTCTTAGGTTTTCATTGTGTAGCATTAGTTTCATAGCAGCTACGCGTATCATAAATTAAAGAAAACACTTCCTTTCCTTTGAACTAGTTGATTGTCTCCCACATAAAGTTTTTCAACTCATTACTTCCCATTTGTTCATTGTTTGCAGGTCAAGGTTATCATTCTTTTTTTATGTTTTTTGTTTGTTTGTTTTTTACCAGAGCACCACTCAGCTCTGGCTTATGGTGGTGCAGGCAATTGAACCTGGGTCTTTGGAAGTTCGGGCATGAAAATCTTTAGCATAATAATTATCTCCCCCCACTAAAGTTACCGTTCTAAGAATTATTTTCATTATGTAAATACTATGCTCACAGTCAATTGCTCTTATAGTATAAAATCCAAGCAAAATCAGCTAATGCTATCAGTAATTTGACACCTATCTATCTTTCCATATGTAAACTTTTCCATCATCCTCTCCACACAAACCTCTTTTCTATTCGCCTTTATGGATTCGGTTTCCTTTCTCTTGCTTCTCACTTTTGTACTTCTGAGTCTCTTGCTGGCCACTCAAGCATGTGTTTTCTTTTAGGCAATATTCCTTCATCACTCTAACAGAAGATAGACTCCCTTTCTTCTATTTCTAGAGACTTTGTAGTCTATATTACTTGCTCCTTTTATTGTTTCAGATTATTATCATCCCATGTGAGTGTTTTATGTTCTTTACTATCAACTCCTTAAGGATAGAGATCACATTTAGACTTCACTGCATTGTGCTTTACATAAGACGTGGGTTATTTCAATGATTGTTGTGGTAATAACTCAGGTGACAGGGCATTTAATAGTTCATGCCTAGAGGGGGAGAGGTTGTGACTTTTTAGTTAGTAGCCATGATTGTCATATTTTTAGATTTATAAACAAAGTGCATGACTAAAATAATTTCCAATTTTTCTATTTTTACAAAGATCTTAAGCTACTAAGATCTGTACGAAGCAGTATGAAAAATACCAAGTACCCAGTTAAAAAAACTAAAAATGGATATGTATAAGTTAATAAATGCAGGTATACATACTGTTTGGGAGAGCAGATTTAACATCGTTGAAGGTCTCTGTAGCAACCATTACCTTCTTTTCCAGATTCTCCTGGAAAGAGGACATGATTAAATTTACCTAACCTCAAAAGGATAAAATCCACTTTTAGGAGTTCTCCTTATAGATATAATCATATAAATGCACAAAGATTTAGGTATGTTAAAAGATGTTCATTGTCGTATTATAGATAATAGCAAAAAAACCACTTAGTGCTATTTAATAAGGGGTTAACCTAAGGTTAAGTACTAAGCTGGTGATGGGCTTGGGTCTTGAACATACATAGGCAAGCAAACTCCATGCTTTAAAAGGCATAGTTTTATTGCTGCCAACTGAACTTATTAAAGGCCATTTTCTGGAGGTTCAAAATCCTCTATAGACATTGCTCTGGGTTTTGGCCAGAGAGAAAAGTAGTTAGGAGTAAGTCATTAAGCAAGTCAGCAAAAGAGACATGACTAGAATTCCTGTCTTCTTACCTTGTGATCCATAATGTACTCTGCTATTCCCCATCTCCGTCTTGCATTGACACACATTAATTTAACTTGGTGACATGTCTGGGGGGAAAAGTGTTCTAATGAATCTTTCAGGGTGTTCTGATAGCTGCTCTGTTTTGAAGTATATCCGATGAATGATTTATACATAAGATTTATTAAAAACACGCCTGTTACTTTGGGGCCTTGGATGGATATTTAAAGAAAGAAAATATACTCAACCCTGTAGTTTAGGTTCCACCTAAATAGCCAAGGGATAGCCCCCTAGAGGATAGCTGATCAAAAAGATGCTCTGAGAAGGGGTTTAGATTTGGCCTCCTGTCTTGAAAGGCAGCAGAGCCACGCAGAAAATAGCCTTGCTCCCATTCCCTATGGCTCAAAACTTTGTTTTCTCTTTTCTTTCTTTCTTTCTTTCTTTCTTCCTTTCTTTCTTTCCTTTTCTTTCTTTCTCTTTCTTTCTTTCTTTCTTTCTTTCTTTCTTTCTTTCTTTCTTTCTTTTTGCAAAGACAGGCAACTGATTCTTTTCCTTCTTGGCTTGACTTTCCTTTCACACTTGGACAAAATGCAGTTCTCAGAATAAGATGCAAAGATGCATCAGTGCCTGAATGCCTAATGAACATAGTAAGAAGGAAAATGACCAAAACTAGGAAGGTCTTTAAAAATCAACAGTGGGTATAGAGGTTTATAATTCCTTTTAAGAAGTTAGCACTAGAGAGGACATGAAAGGGAAGAGAATGTAAAGGTTTTCTAATTAGTTTTAGGATATGACAGAAGTTTCTAGAGTTTGAAGGAGAAAAAAGATAAGGGGCTTCAAGAGTGTAAGATTTCTAAAAGTTAGGATAGTATATCAAACTTATTAATGTATCAAGAATATGGACACATAAAACCACCGCAAATTAGCTCTCCATTACTGCAGTTAGCCTGACAACAGATGCCAAATCTGGGTCGTGTTGCTTGGCAAAGCAAGTACACTATCTAGGTTAGCTATTTTGCCAATAGTGAATATTTTCTTGCATATAATTTCAGGCTCACAAATTTGGAGCTATGGTAGATCCTCAAAACTCATATCATTCAAATAAGAATTTATAATAATAAATCTGTATTAACTTGTAAAAAAAACAGGTGGCTTTAAAATAGCTGGGGACTGTCAAGCACTATATGAAATGATTTTCCTTATAGTATCAAATGGATCGGAATCTTATTAGGTTATTCAGTTTAAAAGACGTTACTTTGATTTAACTCAGACCAATGATAAGTTTTCCCATCTTAGGATTTCAGTGTTTCATTTAGGGAACTGTAATACCATGTAGTATAAACCCTTTATTAAATCAATGCACTCATTATCTGAAATGAAAGTTTTATTCAATCATTGTATTTTGATAGACTAAACTATTGCACTTGGGAGGTAGATAATGGATTGAAAAGTGTGTCCTTGAAGGAGAAGAGCTCAGAGCTTTTTTTTTTTTCTTATTCATTCTCAGGAGACAGTTTCCGACACCATCCAGACTTCAAAAGTCTGCCAGGGACTGTGAGCCAGCCCTGTGCCGTATAGCAAATCAGTACAAACCAGCTTACCATATAACTGGCGAGAGGAAAGAACAAAATCATTTCTGTTTAAAATCTCTCTGTGTCATCTTTTAAGTTATTTAGGGCGATCTGCTCAGCTGGCTTTATGGCAACCCAGCCATGTGGATGGTAAGGACTTGCCGGAAGCCATCATCAAAGTTAGTAAATCTGTTTCTGCTTTTTGTAATTTCTATTCACTTAGTCCTATCAGTCTGTTTTTCTTGATGCTCACTAATTAGTGAAGTAACAATATCTATGGTCATACCACCCTGAGGAGACCCAATCACATCTCAAAGAATAGGATAAGTTTTTTTTTTAATTTTTTAAATTTTTTATTTAAGAAAGGATTAATTAACAAAACCATAGGGTAGGAGGGGTACAATTCCACACAATTCCCACCACCCAATCTCCATATCCCACCCCCTCCCCTGATAGCTTTCCCATTCTCCATCCCTCTGGGAGCATGGACCCAGGGTCATTGTGGATTGCAGAAGGTAGAAGGACTGGCTTCTGTAATTGCTTCCCCACTGAACATGGGTGTTGACTGGTCTGTCCATACTCCCAGTCTGCCTCTCTCTTTCCCTAGTAGGGTGGGTCTCTGGGGAAGCGGAGCTCCAGGACACATTGGTGGGGTCTTCAGTCTAGGGAAGCCTGGTCGGCATCCTGATGACATCTGGAACCTGGTGACTGAAAAGAGAGTTAACATACAAAGCCAAACAAATTGTTGAGCAATCATGGACCCAAAGCTTGGAATAGTGGAGAGGAAGTGTTAGGGGGGTACTCACTGCAAACTCTAGTGTACTTCTACATTTAGGTATATATTTTGCAGTAGTTTACGGATATGTGTGAACATATGCTGTCTCTCACAGAAACTGGTATATAATCACTAGTTAATTAATACGAGAGGGAGAAAATTAATTGTATGTCTCGAAGTTTTTCAAAACACAAACTGAATCTTTTCAATATATAGGCTGTGTAATTGATATGCAAACTCTCTCAAAAGCCTAGACCAAGTAGATCAGAAGCAAACAATAGCACAGCTATATACAAGATACTGGGTACTGTACAGCAAACCCTAACAAAAGGACTTTTCAAAATTAACCCAATTACCAAATAATGTGATGATAACATTAACTATTGATTGTCTTTTTGAACCCTAAGACAGCAGGAACCTCATATCTCCACTATAGAGCCTCTACTTCCCCCAGTCCTGGAACCCTTGGATAGGGCCCACTTTCCCACATGCCTCTCCCAATCCATATCAAATAATATTGCATCTGCCGATCACAACCTAACCAACACAAAGATTGCCACCTCAACATGCTTCACTTCAGACTGTGTGCAGAGACTTCAGGTGTGGAATGACAACCCTTCAGCTTCATTACTCGGGTGAGACCTTTCCTTTCATAGCATTCTCTAATTCCATCTCAGGTGGTTCACTTTCTAACGAAGTCCTAAAACCTAGAATAGGATGAGTTTTTAGGAGAGATAAGAAAGAAGAGAAGGGGCATATTGCATCAAAGTAAAAGATTCCGGGGTGGTTGGTTGGGGGGAGAATACAGGTCCAAAAAGGATGACAGAGGACCTAGTGGGGGTTGTACTGTTATATGGAAAACTGAGAAATGTTATGCATGTACAAACTATTGTGTTTACTGTCAAATATAAAACATTAATTCCCCAATAAATAATTTTAAAAAAAAGAAAGAAGAGAAGGAAGGTCTACTAAGAGGACATGCATATATAGCCTGGATCAGAAAGAAATACAGTAAGTATTTTCATGGCCTGTATACAGTAACAAGAGGGAAATCAAGGCTCAACTAAAAAGATCTCACTTCCCCATAACTGCCTAAAACTTTTTTAAGTGAACTGATAGTGACTTTTTTTATTAGTGATTTAATAATGATTATGACAAGATTATGGGATAAGATGGGTACAGTTCCATATAGTTCCCACCACCAGAGTTCTGTATCCCATTCCCTCCATTAGAAGCTTCCCTATTTTTTGTCCCTCTGGGAGTATGGATCAAAATTATTTATGGGGTGCAGAAGGTGGGACATCAGGCATTTGTAATTGCTTCTCTGCTGGACATGGGCATTGACAGGTCAATTCATACTCCCAGCCTGTTCCTATCTTTCCCTAGAGGGACCTGGCTCTGGAGAGGGGTTCCAGGACACACTGTTGGGGTCATCTCTCCAGGGAAGTCAGGTTGGTTTCATGGGAGCAATTGCAACTTGGTTTTAGAAAAGCATTAAGATATAAAGCAGAACAAATTGTTTAATAATCACGAACCTAAAGGTAAGAATATAGCAGATGAGATTTGGGGTCTTCATGTTGGAGGAAGCTAGGAAGTCTATATTATATTGGAATATTTTATATTCCAAGGGTCCCATGACATTACTAATTTTTGCATATGATAGCGACTTCTAACTCATCTTTGTGGATTGGATGCAACAGTAGCAATTGACATAGACTAAAATTTATACAATTACTAAATCCCAAATCGTTCTGGAAAGTAGATATGGCTAATAAAATCAAGGAAGACAGAATAAAATTTGTTCACATGAATTTTTTTACATTTTCTTATATTATTATTATTTTTTAAAGATTTAATTTATTTATGAGAAAGACAGGAGGAGAGAGAGAGAGAGAGAGAGAACCAGACATCACCCTGGTACATGTGCTGCTGGGGATCGAACTCAGGACCTCATGCTTGAGAGTCCAATGCTTTATCCATTGTGCCACCTCCCAGACCACTCATATTATTTATAAAAAGGAAACACTGACAAAACCATAGGATAAGAGAGGTACAACTCCACAAATTCCCACCACCAGAACTCCTTGTCCCATCTCCTCCACTGATAGCTTTTATATTCTTTAACCCTCTGGGAGTATGGACTCAAGGTCATGGTGGTATGCAGAAGGTTGAAGGTCTGGCTTGTGTAATTGCTTCCCTGCAGAACATAGGTGTTGACAGGTCGATCCATATTCCAAGCCTGCCTCTCTCTTTCCCTAGTGGGGCGGGGATCTGGGGAGTCAGAGCTTGAGGACACATTGGTGGGGTTGTCTGTCCAGGGAAGTCTTGTTAGCATCATGCTAGCATCTGGAACCTGGTGGCTGAAAAGAGAGTTAACATATACAGCCAAACAAATTGTTGATTAATCATGAACCTAAAGGCTGGAATATTGCATATGAAGAGTTGGGGGGGTCTCTGTTTTGTAGATAGCTAGTAGGAATATTTTAGTTTTACTCTAAAGAGCCTAGTTTTTTTCTCCCTGAGCATGAAATCTGATAGGCAGGTAGATGCAAGTTAATTGTCTGGGGAGATGATGTCATGGTTGGCAAAAGGACCAGAAAGCTGGATCAGGGAAAAGAGTAGCTCCCAAATATGGGAAAGGTTTATAAATATTTTTTACTATAAACCCCATCTATTTGATGTGATCTGGGGCTCATATTCAGCTTAGAAGCCTATGTGACCTCTGCATCCCTGTAGATCTGAGCTCACATTCTGTGGTCATGAGTAGGAACATTCCAAGCTGCCCCAATATCAGGACCCATCTTCCACAGGTGTAGCATAGAGTATGTTGTCCATCCTCCCTTCGGAGGATGGAACATTCTCTACCATTGTTGGGCACTTGGGTTGCTTCCAGGTTTTAGCTAGTATGAACTGTGTTGTGTAGGGAAATTGTGAGGATATGGTTGAGCATGGTGTGGGACCTCCTATTAAAAATAGGAGTCTGATGGCATGACCTTTTCCTGTTAGTCTCTCTCTACTTGAGATTAAGCATGGAGGGAAAAGGACCACCAGGAAATATCTCCTCTGTAAGCCTCCCTGCTCACAAAGGACCCTGCATGCAGCCCATTTCCTTGCTCTCAAACCAGTTGGTTCATTTACTCAGAAGTTAACAGAAGTCCATCTTCTTTGATCATACATGGACCACACATCATTGTTTTGCTTTGTTAAACTATAACCAAGAACATCCCCTTTATTCATCAACCTCCTCCAGCCCTTCTAATCCTACATGATCTATCTCCTCTCTTAAGGCTCCTCTCTGTCTGATGGTTATTGATAACCCTACTTCCTTCGTTCCTTTGATCAACTAAACCCCTTGTTCAACATTTACTAGGGATACTCTGACCTTTCCTCAACCCCCTATTTCTCTTTGTCCCTCTTCTCCAAAACCATATATGGAATGGATAATTTGCTTCCTCCTACAACCCCTTATAATCCCTAATTTGCTGTTCAATAAACGGATTGCCCATGAGACAGGTCCCTGGGTCTTCTTTTGCCTTGACACTAGCATTGGGCACAGAGAGAGAGAGACCTGTATGGCTCCACCCCTGCTGCCCCTGCATGTGGTGTGCAACAGAGTGGGTAAGCCAGGAGTTTGTGCCTGGGAAAGAGGTCCCCCAAAAGCGCGACAGTGCTACTATGAACATAGGTGTACACATATCTTTTTGGTTGGTGCTCATGCTAGCTGTTGCTTCCAAGTCACCATCTTGGCCCTACCCCCTCACATAAATTTTTTAAAGGTGTCAATATCCAAACTCAAATATCTATCAATACTTACCATTGAATATCAACAATTTCTTAAATTTCACATTTTAGTGATGTTCTCCTTCATACAGTATCCTGGATTTTTTTCAAACATTACCTGCATGCATTTACTTCTATCCAGATCTTTGAGAAATGTGTGCTCCCAGTGAATCTGGGAAATTATAATGGAAAAACACTCAAGAGTACAAGTTGTGTGTAAAGATGATTATACTGCTTCCTGGACACTTAATCATTATTTACATTTATTTACATCCATAATTTGCATTTCCATATTGACATAAACATTTATGTCTTCAGGTTGGGAAAAGGAAAGGGGAAGGGGACAGAGAAAGATCTAGTGGGTAGATAGAGGGAAATCAGCAACCCCTTCCTTCCTCCCCCAAAAAACATTTCAGAAACGGTTCTTTCCACAGGTGTAATGTCATTTTTTTCTACTTTTAACAGGAAATAATTATTGATTGGATAGTGGCTCCCTTATGATTGTGTCTTGAACATTAGCCTCATTTTTCAATTTTTAACACATAAGTGAAAAGAGAACCTGGAATAGTAACTGTCCCTCTGAGAAAGTAAGCCTGGAATTAGGGCAGCTCACCATCCAGGTCATGGTGAGTGTTTTCTCTATTGGTTTTCCATCTTGAGCTCAAATGCAGTGCTACAATACATTGGGCTGTATGTGAAAGCTTTGCTTGGGTATAGTATGAGAGTAATCTATGAGGAAGGACACAAAAGTTGTGAGACTTACAAAATGGTGTTGTCAGAATCTCAGAAAGCACATGTTTATCCTTGACTAAAGTAGACTTAAGGCTGGGAGAGACAGCATAATGGTTATGCAAAGAGACTCTCCAAAGTCCCAGGTTTAATTCTCCATACCACCATAAATCAGAGCTGTGCAGTACTTTGGTAAAATAATAATAATAATAAATAGACTTAATTGGAATTTTCAGAGTTCTAAAAATCTTTTGTCAACATACTGTGTATGGCATGGCCAAACAGCTCACTTGGATAGTATGCTGCTTTGCCATGTGGGCAACCCAGGTTTGAGCCCAACACTTGCTGCATTGAGGGAAGCTGCAGTGCTATGGACTTTTCCATTTTCTTATTGCTTTTTATGTCTCTATAAAAACAAACAAAAAACAAAACAAAAAACCAAAAACAAACATACTGCTGTACATATAACACTTCCTAGCTGGGCCTGGAATTAAGATGATTTTCTAAATAGTTACATTTCTGTTCATATGAAAAGAATCTTATATTGATGAATGGTTCATGAGTCCCAGGGTTAGACTGTATGCTGATACAGTAGCTAGCAAGAAACCATCCTCATTTGTAAGTAGCCCAGCATTTGTTCAGTTGAAACACACATATTTGCAGCTTTAAGTTTCTTTTGTGACACTCCCCCCACCCCACAAGGGTTATTGCTTGGGCTCAGTGACTGCATGGTCTCATTTTTATTTTTGTAATTGAGGGTGATAGACAAAGACAAAGAGAGATAGGGGAGAGACACCTGAAACACTGCTCCATTGTTTGCAAAGCTTCTCTGTTCAGAAAAGTACTAGGGGGAGTCGGGCGGTAACGCACTAGGTGCAAAGTGCAGAACCAGGCATAAGGAACTCAGTTGGAGCCCCCAGCTTCCCACCTGCAGGGCAGTCACTTCACAGTCCATGAAGCAGGTCTGCAGGTGACTATCTTTCTCTCTCCCTCTCTGTCTTCCCCTCCTCTCTCCATTTCTCTCTGTCCTATCCAACAATGACGAAAACAATAATAACTACAACAATAAAAAAAGGGCAACAAAAGGGAATAAATAAAAAAATTTAAAAAAGAAAAAAGTACTAGGGACTTGAACCCGGTTCTTCGTGCATGGTAGTGTACACTCTAGTAGCCACAGGTCCAGCTTTTAATGACTGTAAAAGCAAACAAACACAATAATTATATTGGTTTTCTAGTTTTCTATTTTCTTTCCTTTCTTATTTATTTATTTAACCAAATTTTCCCTTTTGTTGCCTTGTTTATCATCATTGTTGTTGTTATTGCTGTCATTGTTATTGGGTAGGACAGAGAGAAATGGAGAGAGGAAGAGTAGACAGAGAGGAGGAGAGAAAGACACCTGTAGACTTGCTTCATCGCTTGTGAAGCGAACCTCTGCAGGTGGGGAGCCGGGGGGCTCAAACCGGGATCCTTACACCTATCCTTGAGCTTTGCGCCACGTGTGCCTGACCCACTGAGCCACTGTCCTGCTCCCCAGTTTTCTATTTTCTTAGTGGTAGAAAAGAAGATTTTCTTCCACAGACAGTGGGTCTTGGCTTTTTGGTAATTCAGATGTAAAAAAAAAAATCAAAATCAAAACCTTTGTATAAAAGTTTGAAACACTGTTTTATTTATTCCTTAAAGAACTTTTGTGTCTATCAAAATAGACTAGAGGGTAAGCAGATAGAAGACTGAAGGAGTAAAATTAGACATAGGACAACCATCTTTTAAAGAAGTTCACTGTGAAAATAGTACAGAATGGCTAAAGCTATTGCTTGTGAGGTTAAAGGTGATAATGTATATTGTGATGGGTTGCAATGCATCTATGCCCAGCCCCTCCCAGTTCATCTGTTGGAGTTCTAACCTCCAGTACCTCAGAATGTGGTTGGGTTTTTAGACAGAGCCTTTAAAGTTATAATTAAGGTAAATGGAAGACATCTAGGTGAATCCTAATCCAGTATGAGGGATAAGCTTATAATGAGTTATTAGGACATGCATGGATCACACAGGAGCAGGGGCAACTATGTGAAGTGGGAAGACAGATCACCTGTAAACCAAAGAGAGAAACCTCAGAGGAGTGTCATCTCATGACTGAAAAGGTAACTTTGCCCAGTAACTGAGATAGGGGCAGAGTAGAAAACATGCTGAGACCTGCTGATGCAGTCAATATGCCATGACCCTGTGAAAAAGCTTCCAGTGTGCTGGCAGAACCCAAGTTACATGAGAGTGTGCTAGAGAGAAGACTTGGTAAAGTGTGTTCTACTGGCTGTGTCACTACCTGGGCCCAGGAAATAAGGCTTGGGAGTGTGTATGTGTGTGTGTGTGTGTATTAATAGAAAGTAAAAGAGAGAGGGAAATAAAAACAAGAGAGACACC